>NW_005842157.1:1220933-1230537 GCF_000455745.1 Alligator sinensis | reverse complement strand
AGCAGGAAAGACTGCTGGGTCGAGATTACCCCAGCTAGATACTCATCTAACCTCCTCCTGAAGACCCCCAGGGTAGGGGAGAGCACCTCCTCCCTTGGGAGCCCGTTCCAGACCTTGGCCACTCTGACTGTGAAGAAGTTCTTTCTAATGTCCAATCTAAATCTGCTCTCTGCTAGCTTGTGGCCATTATTTCTTGTAACCCCCGGGGGCGCCTTGATGAATAAATACTCACCTATTCCCTTCTGTGCCCCCGTGATGAACTTATAGGCAGCCACAAGGTCGCCTCTCAACCTTCTCTTGCGGAGGCTGAAAAGGTCCAGTTTCTCTAGTCTCTCCTCGTAGGGCTTGGTCTTCAGGCCCTTAACCATACGAGTGGCCCTTCTCTGGACCCTCTCCAGGTTATCCGCATCCTTCTTGAAGTGCGGTGCCCAGAATTGCACGCAGTACTCCAACTGCGGTCTGACCAGTGCCCGATAGAGGGGAAGTGTCACCTCCTTGGACCTATTTGTCATGCATCTGCTGATGCACGATAAAGTGCCATTGGCTTTTCTGATGGTTTCGTCACACTGCCGACTCATGTTCATCTTGAGTGAACATGAGTCGGCATGTTCACTCCCACTAGGACTCCAAGATCCCTTTCCACTTCCGTGCCACCCAGCAGGTCATTCCCTAGGCTGTAGGTGTGCTGGACATTTTTCCTCCCTAGGTGCAGCACTTTGCATTTCTCCTTGTTGAACTGCATTCTGTTGTTTTCTGCCCATTTGTCCAACCTGTCCAGGTCTGCTTGCAGCTGTTTCCTGCCCTCCGGCGTGTCCACTTCTCCCCATAGCTTTGTGTCATCTGCAGACTTGGACAGAGTACATTTCACTCCCTCGTCCAAGTCACTGATGAAGACATTAAAGAGTATCGGTCCAAGGACCGAGCCCTGCAGGACCCCACTGCCCGCACCCTTTCAGGTCGAAACCGACCCATCTACCACGACTCTCTGGGTGCGACCCTCCAGCCAATTCGCCACCCACTGGACTGTGTAGTCATCCAAGTCACAGCCTCTTAACTTGTTCACCAGTATGGGGTGGGATACCGTATTGAAGGCCTTCCTGAAGTCCAAGTATACGACATCCACCCCTCCTCCTGTGTCCAGGCGTTTCGTAACCTGGTGCATATCTCCAGTCAGGTTGTGAAGTCTTCATGGCAAGGACCATGACTTTGTGGATGCTCATACAGTACACAGCACAATGAGGTCACAACCCTGGTTGCAGTCTCTTGGGTGCTATAATACAAATGATGATGATGGTGGTGATGACTTAATCTTAGATTCACAAGCTTAAGTAAACTCTAGCACTCAGTTCCCAATCTATACTGGATTGGACCATTTCCACAGTTAGTGATACTGGAGGATCACATTTTTGGATAATGAACCTGAATTTCCAAGGAAATAGAAGGGGCTTGCCACTTCCTCATTGTTTGTCTTGCAGGTGAATGTGGTTTGAGAGATACTAACCTGAAAGAGTAAATTTGGGATAAAGGGTATGTCTGTAAGCACCCAGTCATGACTTCAGTGAAGCATAGATACACTCAACCAAGGTTTAAGTTAGGTAGCTCGAGTATTGGTAGTAGTCCTGTCATGGCAACTTGGAGCTCAGAGTGGCTTACTAATTGCTCAAGTATTTAAGCTGCTCCTTAGGTTCCAGCTTCTGCTGTATTGCATTCTGATCTGTTATAGCTTTACACTATTAGTACCTGAGCTAGCTAGTTTCAAACTAGCTTGTGTATGTATGTCTACCTTACGCAGTAGGCAAACTCCAGTGTATGCAGGGGCAGATCCAGAGGGAGTGCAGTGGCATGGTTGCACTACCCTTTCAGACCATGCTACAGGAACAGCAGCCCAGGACTTTTAAGTCCCTGAATCAGGCAAGAATTCCCACCCCCTCCCATCTCTTCTCAGCACTCTCTCTCTTCTCTTTTGTGCTCAGTGGCACATTCCCTCCTCTCCCATTCCCCACTTCCTCTGTCAGCCACTTCCACTGTGCCCAGCTGACCCAGAGGTGTGGGGAGCTCCAGAGCCACTCATACTCAGCTCCAGCTGGGCTGCGGAGGGAGCTGCACTTGGCTGGGGACAGCGGCAGTGGGAGGGTTCCCTCTCTCATCCACATCCCCTCGGGTGTTCCTCACCAGCCTGACAGCAAGCGCATGGAGGGGGAACCCATCTGCTGCTGCTGTCCCCAACTGAGCCCAATTCCCTGTGCAGCCACTCCCTGTAGCCCCAGCTGGGCAGGAGTTGGGCAGGCATGGCTGAGATAGCAGCGACAGGAGTAAATCTCCCTGTCCTCTTCCTGCATCTGGAGCTGTAAGTAGAGAGGGTGAATGGGGGGAATGGGAAGGAAAAGGAAGTGTTGCAAGCACAGAGGGAAAGGAAAGAGAAGCTGAGAGCTGGGTGGAAGAGATTCTTACCTGATTCAGGGACTTGTTAAAAAAAAAAGTTCCCCATTGCTGCTCCCATGGTGTGGTTTGCCCATTCCAGGAGGGAGGCTGGAAGTGTAGCACTGGTAGCTGCTTCTGCACCCACTTCTTTAAAATCCAGAGTCTGCCTGTGAGTGTAAGCCTTACCTAAAGTATTTTTGTGGGGATTGGGACTATATGCTATAAACTTAGGTGGTGGAAGGCCGGGGCTAATGGGGCTTAGCACCCCCAAACTAATTTCATGGCAGCTGGTGGCAGCAGCAACAGCATCGCTATGCCCCGCTGTCGCAGCGCCATGCCCAGTGCCCCCACCGCCGTTGCATACAGCACCAGCATGCACCGGCCACACAATTCCCCTGTGGGAGGGAGGGGCAGGGGTCAGCCCCTCAAATAATATTTTCTTCCACTGCCTATGGGTCAGTAGACGTTGGGTCTTTAGATCAAGCCCCAGATATTTGATGACTTAGGGTGCCTGTACACGAGCAGGGAGGCTGGTCTGATGTGTTGTAATTGTAATTCCAGCATGTTGGAACAGACTCAGTTAATCGAGTCTGCTGGAGCATGACAATTACCATGTTCCAGCAGCCTCCTGCATCTCATGCATTAGTGCCCCTGTATTTAAAATGGCATTTGACAAGCTTTAGATAAAGTGCCCTGGACACCATTTTGAAGCACAGAGGCGCTGATACACAAGATACATCAGGCACTTTATTAGAGTGGTTCTAATTAAAGCCCCCTTCCTCCCCTCCCCCCCCCCCCCACCCCCCCCCCCACACACACACACTCTCAGAGCATGTGTATAAATGCCCTTAGAAACAGACTCAAGCTATAGACTATTATGACATGGTCATTTTCAGCTGAGTTGGACTTATGCTTTTCAAGATTCATGTTAGCTTTTACTGAACTTTTCAGTACAAACAGTGCTCATTTTACATAGTTCTGGAAATAGTAGATAGTATATCTGTAAATTTGCTGATATGCCCCATTTTTCCTATATGTTATTCTATTATCCTGCATGATAAAATGATCTGTACTTAAGGCCTAAATTAGCAGTTCCCAACCTTTATTTGCTGCAACTTGCTGCTGGGAGCAGAGCATGGTGGTGGTGGCCTGGGGGTGAGAGAGCTCCCGGCATGAGGCGCAGCTTGTCTTTTGTGTGCAGTGCCACCGGAATTGCCCCCCCGTGACCCTGATTTGGGTCACGGCCCAAGGTTGGGAACCACTGGCCTAAATCAAGATTTTGAGTGTTTCGCAATAATAGGGTCTAATGTCTATTCTGAGAGATGAGATGGGTTATAACTGTGCAAGCATTATATCTGTTTTAGATAGGAATAGTGTTGCTATATTTTATTCTCTCACAAGCATCCTTAATTGAAGCTAGGGGACTTTCAGTAGTGTTTGTAGTTAGAGGGATTTTTTAAGGCACTAATATACTCATCGTTTTAAGTGCCTGTGATTCCAAATACAGTTGGTATCCTTGCATAATTTTCATAATGTCAGACAGTATGGAATATGTTTGCCTTCCAGAAGTACTTGTAACTTGCTATTAGCAAATCAATACGATATGACATAGGAAAAGCTAAGCAGTTTTTGTGTACTCATTCCCTTTGCCACCATTTATTCCCAGCCATTTCTTCCATGAATATTTGTGATGTATAGGCTAGGCTTGGCAGAATTTGATTTTTATTTTTTTATAATTTTGACAACTAATATCGATGTTTACTTTTAAGCATTTATTTTGATTTATCAATTTAAGTTAAATTAATGACCAAAAAATCTTCTGCCCCCGTGATGACAAAAAAGGAACAAAAAGGCCAAGAAAACACCAAAACTTGTATCCTTTCTAACTAGAGTCTTTCTCCCCATGTACCAGTGCCACCAATAGGCTGCTTTGCCTCTTTTTCCAGTCTCTCCCTGGTTCTCTGCAGCTGAGTTGTCCCACTCAGGCATCAGGAACTCCCTGCCACTGCTTCATACACCTTCCTCCAAGGCCTCTGCTTCTGGTCCAGTTTGAATATTCTTTCCCATCTCCCTCCCTCTAGGTAGGGGTTTAAGCAGCCTATCATCTCCTTCCAATCTACTTCCCAGCTCCTATGAACAAGTACCTAACTGCTTAATTGACAGGTCATTAGGCTGCCCACCGTTTTCCTCTTTAAAGAAACGAGCCTTCTATACTTTAGCCTGTGACTTCCTTCTGCTCTTCCCCTCTATTTTCAATTATTAATCATGGAAATATTTTTTTTTGTCAGGCTATGTGTGTGAGATGAAATGGACATTTGTTGATGTTTACCAATAAAACTCGAATCCTGCCAAACCTATATATGTAATGCACTCTATTTTATGTTGATGGGCCCTCGGACCAAAAAAAGGCTATGCCTTGACTCAGACTATACACTTACCTAAATTTAATGAAAGTAATGCTCGTTAGCCACAGGAAAAGCTTGTAATGAGATTGTTGCATTCTCTAAAGGCTTGTTACTTTGTTTCTTAGAATGCTTATCCTAGTACTAGCACTGCTGAAATATAGAGGACCCAGTGAGTTCAAGGTTGCTTTAGGACAGGTGTATTGAATATGGCCCATGGAACCATTTCATTCTGCTCATGAGGTTCCTGGGTGGGGGCAGGAATCTGGGGGCAAGACAAGTGTGGGTGAGGCCCACTACCTAATTTCAGGGTTTGGAGCCCATTTAGGGACCCGTATTAGTGGCAGTAGGGTGAGCAGTTGTTGAATTAACCTCTGCGGGTCCTTGAGTTGACATAGAGGCTCAGGCATCCAAGGCATTTAACACCATTGCTGCTTGTCCTTTTGTTGTACGGTGGGGTTGGATTCAGTCTTCAAGGAACCCCATAGTCCAGATGCAGCCTGAGAAGCCAAACAAATGTAACATCCCTGCTTTTGAATCCTTGTAATTAATGATTCCTAGTTGGTTGCACCATTAATGTAGAGTTAAGTAGTGAGTATTGAGAGGTTATCTTACAAGTGAGGCCAGAAGTTCCTATGTGCTTAAGCTTATGTGAATAACCCATGTTTCTTATAACATAACATAGGTAACAATGTGGATCGACTGTGTGTTGAACAGAAGCAATTTATGTTCTTATGCACTATTTTATATGAACAGATTATGCTGTAGTTGAAATTCTGTGGGAAGAGCTTTAATAGAAGGAAGAAAAGGATATTCAGCATGTTCAAATTCCTGGGTAATGTCATAATTTGCTATACTATAGTCAACAAGTTCTGTAAAACTTTCATCTTTTTTTCCCTATATATTAAAATGATGGTCGAGACAGCTCCCTCCACTGAAACTTTTCCTGTCTTGAATAATACATATTATCTTCCAGTTCATTGCTTTAACATCTTTAATTGATAGAAGTTATTTGCATGTCTGGATTTGCTGGGATCTCACATTAGTTTATAGACTTTGATTCAGGCAGTTCCATCATTGGAGATTGGAGGTTCTTTTTTAAGTCCTTCGTTAGAACTTATAGTAGTTCTCACTTTGAGTATCTGAGTCACTTCCCAGACCTTGTGAAAATCTCTCTGTGGAGTAGATATTTATGTTCTCAAACCTCGTGTTAGGCAGGGTACACAGTGCACCAGGGAAAATAATTTTAATAGTCATTACTACATTACTAATCTATGCAAGATAACACTTTTATGATTTGGCAGACTGAAAGTTTGATGTTCTTGGATTAAATATATTAAATGCTCACAGATTACAGGAGCAAGTAATGGCATGATAATTCGTTGCATCTTTACTTCTAGTCTAGTTGAAGGAAAAACAGTTGCACTTTTATTTGAAATTTCATTTTGAAATGCCAGTATTCTCAGAGCTGGAACTTGTCTTTCAAATTCTTTTATTTTAGCTACAAAGCATATTTCATAAACTAGATTGAACCTAAAGTCTTAATAACAGCAACAGCTGCAGAACAAAAAAAAAAAAAAGGGGGGTTTGCTATGTATGCATATGCCTGTGGTAGTACCCCTTAGAGCCTGGACCTGGACCTATAAGGTACTTAGTGCCCCCAACTCCCAGTGAAGCTTGCAAATTTAGTAGAGGATGCTTATTGCCAGTGTCACCTGGCAGAACTACTATATGGTGCACATGGCAATCATCAGTTTTGGTATCAATAATGCATCCAAAAATGGATAGGTCACTGAAATTAACACAATACTTAACAGGAAGCAAAAGATCTTCAAATATGATTATTTGTGCTGCCATCATACATTGTAGAACTAAACATGGGTCTTTCTTTTTTAAGGTACTGTACAAATACATAGTAAAAAGGTCATCTCAGCTCAAAGACCTTACAATCTGAGTATAGGACAGGAGGTAACAAATGGATGGGAGCACAATATTAGCCAGTATGATAGGCAGTGTTCATAGCATGTTGCCAGGTTAACTGTCTTTCCAGGTTTCGCAGCAAAGGAAAATTATGAGAGAGGACATGAAGGAAGATGAGATAGTGTTGCTGAGAATAAGACTAAAAAAATAGATCCAAATCTATTCAAGTTAACAGGGTTCTTCCCAGTGACTTCAGTCTGCGACTTCAAACTAAATACTTCATTCTTGTTTAAGCAAAGTGGGTTTTGCTAGTGATTACTGAAGGATGTGGGCTGAACTGAATAAAGTGTGTTTTAATTATATGCAAGAATTCTAGGTTTGGTGTAGTTTACATGATCAGTCTCGTGCTCCTTTTTTTACAATTCTGTTGTCTGACACAAAAGAGGGTCATAGGAAAGTAGGGCTGGAAGGGAAATCATAAGGTCATCTGGTCCAGAGCAGGAGCATACCTGAGTGTGCCATCCCAGTGCTCTTGAAAATTTCCAGGGACTCCACTACCTCCCTAGTAGCATATCCTTATGCTAGGTAGGCGCATTCTGAACACAATTGATCGGTTTCTTTAGAATTGCTGAGTATCCCTGCACTTCCAGGTAAAATGAAAATGGAGAATACAATGTGCTTCATTTAAAGTCCATAGCCTTTGGATTGAAAAAAGACCATGTACTTACCTCAAGTAGACACTTACCCAAATTTAATGCAAGCAGTGCTTGTCAGATATGCAGTGCTGTCAGTGCTGTGCTAATAGCAGCCACAAGACACTCACTCCCATCATTTTCAAGACTTCTAATAGTTTTGGAGGCTGCTTCTAGAAGCAGCCACCATGGAAGTGGCTAACTCTTATCATTTTCAAGGCTTCTAATTATTTTCAAGGCAGCTGTTTGTGGTGCAGTTAAACTGAACACGATTTAAGCTACAAAGTAGATAATGGGGGTGAAGAAGTGACATTTTTCACATGATTTGTCCCTTGAAAGCACTCTACAGACATGACTTAACGTGTGCATGGCTGTGCAGTGCTTTTAAAATGGCTAGTTGCACAAAAAATTAACCGTTGTCAAATGAGGTATTATATTAAGGTGCTCTGCTTTAGAGCACCTTAGGGAGCTTGTGTTCCCTTAAAGATTAATCTTTCATGGAGGGGTGGGGGCAGGCTGGTGCAAGCATCAGCCCAGCCCTGCCCCTGGGGATGTCAGCGGGGAGGGAGAGGGAAGTGAGTAGCATGTTGCTGCTGGCTTGCCCAGCCTGAGCTGGATGGGGTGGGAGGGAGCGGGGTCTGTTGGGTTGGGTGAGGAGTGGGGTCTAACTCATGGTGCTGTATGTAAAGCACCATGAACTTATGTAGGCACCCTTAAGGGGTTTATTCATCTAACCAATATGCAGATGACTGATATTTGTTAAATATAAGCAATAGAGAAAAAACTGGGGTTAGCATCATGGTATGCATTTAAGGTGATATGCATATAAATGGAGTGCACTGTAAGATCATACATGTTGCTGGTTAATTTACCAGTTCCAAGTGTTGACATTTTTATTGTTAAGAAAGTAGGGTCAACAGTGAAACATTTAGTCATCTTAATTTCATCTCCTGATGAGAACACTGCAAGGGTGACATTTAAGTATACTGTATGCACATGCTGTAAACATTTGAGTAAGATAAACTAAAATCACCTGATGTGACATTTCATAAAGCAAATAATTTTTTAACATAAATTTGCTTAGACTTTAAATTAGGTCTCAAAGGTGAAAGGTGCCAGCACATGCTGGCAGCTCATTTATCAGGTATGCAATGCTGTCTTCTAATGTATTGCCACAGGGAAGCTTTATTGCATAGGACAAAGTTATCAGGCTTGTAAATAGGTACTAATCTATATTACTGCAGTCATTCTTTTACAGCATTAATTCCATTCAACATCCCACACAGACAAAATTTGTTTGTGATGAATCAGTTACATCAGTATATCTTCAGAAGGGTGGCAACCTGATTAAATATATAAATAAAGCCAGAATTGGCATTTTTTCTAGATGTTATAAAGATATTTAATTGATTTTTAGTTCTAAGTGTACTCAGTAACATCATTTACTCAGTAACGTCGTTTAAAGTAGTAGTAATTATTCCATTTCTAAAAGCAAGTCAAATTGTATAGAGATGTTATGATTTTGTCAGCATTTAGCTTGGTATTTAGTCATACTTATTGAAAATACTGTTGGTTGGTTACTTCTGTGCTCCATGCAGTTAGTGTTTTATATCAAATCAAATTATGGGTGTCCGTATCTCTGAGTATAAATATATGATAGTAATGAACTTTGCAAACAACAATTGAAAGCCAGGTTTTAAGTCCAGCGATTCCTTGTCTCAGGAGCAAGATGTTAAATTATGTCAACTCAGAAAACTGAACTTTGTTTTTTCTCATATGTTTTTATGAGGTTATTCTAGTAGTTAACCTAACATAATTTCTACAAAATGGATCAATTGGATTACCTAGTAATTCTAGCAGTCTTTAACTCCCAGGTTTAGTGACATACAACTAAATTGGATAGCAGTGTAAAAGATAAATATAAAAATAGATCTGTATTTTTTAACAGAATCTTTCTGTGACAGTTCACAAAGTGGGGAAAAAAGTGTTTTGCTTAAAAAATTAAAGTCATTTTTATGTTTCTTGTATTTGTTACACAGTGAGCACTTGTTTCCTCTGATCATTTTAGGGTACTTCTGTAATGCTGCATTGCAGTGATTTGAATGCAATATACCAACCGTCTAATATTTCACTTGTCTTTTGAACAATGTCTTTTCTTACATAGTTGTA
>NW_005842157.1:1216231-1220902 GCF_000455745.1 Alligator sinensis | reverse complement strand
TGAAACACCCAAAATTATCTACTGCTGAAATAACCATTTTTATAATTTATTTGAGTACTTAAGAAGAGAACTCTTGAACTATACTTACAAACAATGATTTTGGTCTATATATAGGTAATAAGAATAATTTTTCATATGAGCAGTTTGTCTCTCAGGAGGTGGATTCACACCTTTAAATTATATTACAGTTCCACTGTCCAGATGCAGCTAATATTGGTGCAGTAAGCCAGAATACATCCATATATACTGTTCCTGAAAATGAAATGTTGAACTGTAACGTCAGTTATTGTGTATATCCAAAAACACTTAAAAATAAGTCTGTCTGTATGTCTGTCTGTTATTCCAGAAACATGGAATGATTGTCACTATTATTGTCTCAGACATGTTCTCATTAGTGACTGTTCTTTAGTAACACTGGTTACAGCTTGGAGAGTTTCTCTCTGTCTTAAGTATTACTTCATCACATCCATCAAATTTTTGTTTTGAATTATAAAGATAACCTTAAAAGATGAACCTTTATACCAGTTTGATATATGTATAAACGAAGAGATGAGCCTCTTAATCAGCTAATGCCCCCATGAGGGAAGAAGTAGGAAGAAGGGATGTTGCTGATGAAAAAAATTGATTCTTTTCTATTAAGCTGTATGTGCTATACTTTTAGAAGTAAGCAGCTGTCTAAAGAAAAACGCTTTTCTTGAAGTAAAAAAGAGGGATGAGATGAGAAAAATTTCCTATTTCATTATTTGTTGAAATAGCAAGTACAGTAGCCTTTGAATAAGGTGTTACTGTTTCCCTAGTTTGTCTCCCAGACTGCTACTTACATACATGATGGTATTACTTTTAGCCTTTCAAAATTGATAATATTTTAATTATTATTTTATGGCATGCATCCCAGAATGCTATAGATTATTGTGTCACTGATCAAAAAACATATGTTGTTTTATTTTGCAGGCTTACCAAAAATGCAAGTCATTAGAAGCTACATTGGGGTACCTCAGCCTGATCCACTTGATGGCCCTCCATTGCACATCCAGATTGGAGAAACTGTTGAACTCATCAAAGGAGACGCACATAGCTTCTTTTGGCAGGTATAGGTCATATTAGCAAATGGCCCCATTCCATCGTCCCAGGAAATAACTCATCCACTTTTTACGTTGAAGAACCAAACACATTTTTCCCGCATTTTATCCCAGCTAAACCATTGATATATCAGTCTATACTTTTCAGACTGCAGCAATTCTTAGAGTGTCCAAGGGACTGATTTTGCATCCCAGTCAAATGCAGATCCCAGTGAGTAAGTCTGCAAGATTCAGCCCTTGGTATGAGGCATTTTATATAGATGACCTTAAGGTATGGACTTAAGGTCCAGCAGCAAGAGAACCCTGTGAGTTTTCAAATCAAGAATTGTTCCACATAATGGAACTGAGGACCACAGAAGCTAGAAAAATGTTTTTGACCAAACTTGAATAGGAAAATTACTTAGAGGGAAAATACCTACCAAAGGCTGAGCTATCAGTGAGCTTGTTTTTAGGAAGCCCAAGTCAAATAATGAGACTTTTATATGTATAGGACAGGTATAATGTATTGGTTGGATAAAAAGAGTTGTTGCTATAGCAACTCTATCTCATGATTCAAATGCTACTTTTAGTACAGTGATTACTTGCTTAATCAAACACTCAAAATAGAGGTTTAAACTGCTGCAGCTTTCACAATTTGCTTTCAGGATGGATGCTTATAGTTTGTGTTCTGTGTTTCTTGTTTATATTTTTTTGTTTGTTTTTAATTTTGATAGAAGTGTTTCAAGTACATGACAGAAAAATTTGGATACTGGTCATAGTGGGGGATAGGTGAAGGTAAGATAGAGAAAAAGGTACAACTCCAAGGTATTACAGTATTAAGTCTGGTGTGCCTGTTCCTGTGTCTTGTAATTGAGACTTCTGTGAGACATCAACAACCAGATGAACATTATGGTTCAAGCTGATTGAATCTGTTTGGTGCCAAAGGCCTTTACATTTGACTGGTTTCAGTGAGAGTTGAGTATTCTTGATACCTGGCAATAACAGGCCCATGTCCCATCCTACATATCCTTATTTATAAATGCTATATACTGATCTCACAGGATACAGAAGCAAATGCACAAAAGAGTTGCCAGCACCCTCTGCATATTCCCATGATTTTAGAATTTGTGGATCATGGGTCCTCTCTACACAGTATAGAGACTGCACAAATAACTGGTGAATTGCACAATTATCCGGAGACCAGCTACTTGTGCAAAGTAGCTATGATACAATAAAAAGTTCCGAGGAGCTATAAAGGTCTATAGCTATAGCTATAGCTCCACCTCTACCTGGAGCTTCAGATGTTTCCAAATCATTTGGCGGGCATCCTATGTGTAGGCCCAAGCCTGGAGGCTTGGGGTTTAGATGCTCCTGAGTTTTGCTTGCGCTCAGCCATATGGCTGCAGGAGCAAGCTAGGGAGGAGTCTCCCATTTCCATAAAGTGGGCATAAAGCTAAGGTTTTCTCACAGGAAATGAATGTGAGAGGGTAACTTTACATTACTTATGCAGGTACTACCCCATGCCAGAAAAGTGGTTATCCCCTGTCCCTGGGAAAACCACTCTGGTGATCCTGTCCTCCCCATGCAGGAGTTGGACTCCAGCAAGGGAAGAAAGCTTTTCTCTTTGTGGTGCTGTGGCTGCGGAGGTTTGGGACTTGGTTCTCACTCACTAATAAACTACAGTGAGCAATGTGGAGTAAGTGAGAGGTAGATTTATTTGCATATTCTCAGTATATGCAAAATATATCCATTGTATTCTGGTTCTTGCATTCTCACAGAAGTCTGAGTTACAAGACACAGGTCATCATCTTGTTTGCTTTGTATTGCTCACCATGGATGCCCAGTGAGTGAATGAGAACTGGGTTAAAATTGAAGAACTGTTACCACATACCTGGCAGCACTGTTCCCCCAGACATGCAGGAGATTCCTTGCTTTGGGCCTAGCTGGCTTGTGTGATAGTCCACCTATGGGTACAGGGGGGACCTAGGAGTGGGCATGTCAGGAGGTGTAATTGTATGAATCATACATTAGATTCCATAATTTCTTTACTTCCATGTGTGGAGGGAGAGAGATAGTCTCACAATCCCTCTGGAATATAAAAAATATACAATTACCTGGTGGTAACTTTGTGCTGTTATAGTGCACTATGGAACTGTTCAAAACGGTTTGTAAATGTTGTTCTAAGTTCATGTAGAGAATTTTTTCTTGTAAGGCTTGATCCTGTAAGATACTAAGTACTCTGGTTTGATCCAGAGTTACTTGAGCAGATTCTTAACTTTAATCCTCTGCACAGCTGTAGCTTTCACACCTGAAGCTAAACAGCTGCTTACATAGTTCACTGGATCAAACCAGAATTCTCAGCCTCTTGCATACTGAGTTCATGGCTACATGCTGTCATCTAAGTCATCTGTCATTTTAGTCTATTGGATACCTTCTTCAATAGTACTTCAAGTTTGCCATATTAAAGGATTTAGGATTCAGAAAGTTGCCCTGTTTGGTGAGCAGAGACTGGTAAGTGGGTGAATCTGAGTGCTAGTAACTATCTGCCTAACAATCTTACTAGTAGCCTTAAACCTTAATGGGAACTGTCATCTCCATTAGCATCTTTCAGGCAATCTTTTTCCTTACAAGCAATATTGTCACAGACCAACTCACTATAGTTTTTTTTCTTCTGATTGCCAACTTGAAATATATATAAAAAAATAAATACAGAGCAGGTTTTATTCCAGGGAATTTTTGGAATAATTTATGGTTGACCTGATAGACCGTAATGGTTAGTATGCGCTTTTAAATTGAGGAGCTCACCTTTTAGAAGTTCAAATGTTAGCAATTAATAAATATTAAGGTACAGTTCATATATAATGCTTACATTTTGTACAGCATATCAGCAAAGCACAACCACCATATGATGATTTCCTCCTTTCTCTTGTAGGATGTTTTCCTCCTTTCTCAAAATACAAATAAGTGTATTTTGATAATTGTTAAGAAAACACTGCCAAATGAAACATTTCATGTGTTTGATTCTGACAGCACATTTTTTTGACCAAGCCCTGCCACTCAGTTAAGACTACATGAATGTGATTCCTCCTCCTACTTTTCTGATAAAAACATGAATAATAATTTTCCCCTAGAGAGCAGTAAATTCTGGATGATGATTGGTGGTCATTCTGAGTGAGTAGGCAAAGAGATGCTCAGCATCTGTACTCTCTCAATTGAGCCATAGAAAGTACATTCATGGGTAAGCAGGAATATAATTTGTTTTTATATTGTGTCCTAAAGAGAAAAGGTTTGCCACAGCAGGTTACTTCACTACCTCCAGCTTAATACCTGGATTTGGTCACAATTTGAAATGAATGAGTTGATCTCATGCTAGTGTTCATAAATACTCGTCAGTATAACTAGCTTTCTTTTACTCAGTCAAGGCACAAGAGTGAAATAGCTACAGTGCTTGCTTTAATGTGTTTCATGCTGGCACTATTGATCCTTCACTTCTACAAGCAGTAAAATCACTTACAAAATTAATTAAATAAGAAAGCGAGAAAAGGAAGAGAAAATTTGGTGTTTTAAATGGAAATTTCAGACCCTGCTCATGAGCACTGCTATTTGGTTCAGC
>NW_005842157.1:1187323-1216201 GCF_000455745.1 Alligator sinensis | reverse complement strand
AGCAGTAATAGTGCTTCTTTGAAGTAGAGTCTGATTTTTATTATAGATGTGGGGTTTTTTCTTTAGAGTTTGTTCAGAATAAATTGGCACTTACTATACCTGGGGAGGAAGCTTTCAAGGGTGCCAGGATGCATAGCATATGATGTGATGTAATTCTGGCTGTACAGGTTTCTGTTGCAATTACACACTGTCCTTGGGGCAGTTGTGTTTTCCACGAATGCTAGAAGAATACAAATGTTCATTGTACTGGTTTCTTCCACTGTCAAAAACCACCCCTCTTTGATAAAGATTTGGGCCTATACTAGTTCCCTGCTATTATAGAAACCCTTGTAAATGTCACTGTAGTCAATGTTCCCTTAACATTTTCATTATATTCATTATAACATCCTTAAAAAATATTATCTATTCTGGGAAAAATTGTTCTTTGACATAAAAATAGAGCTTTATGTTTTGGTAGTCATCTTTCTAAAGTCTAGTATAAAGTGGAACTTATCAGGGATAAAGTACAGTACTGTCCAGTTAGGTCAGTTTACTAGAAGAAGGCAGGATTTCTGAAATAGGTAGTAGTATGAGATGCCTCATTCATGTACAGACATCAGTCACTGAGTCATAATTATATTGGTCATCTGGAAAGAATCTTGCATTATTTGGGAATTTACTTCTGAAAATACAAACACTACCCTTGGAAATCTGCATTTGTATTTTTGAGGGAGTACTTGTTTTACTGTGGTTATCTAGTCAGGAAAACTTGGGAGGAGAAAACTGATGGGCCTGTATGCATTCTCCTGGAATCTTTCTGTTTCATCTTATAATTGAATCAAAATACATTCTGTAGAGAGCCAGTCAAATTAGGTCTGTCAGCATATGATATTATTTATGGAAATTATAGCTAGCAGGCTTAAATGGGAAAAGGCTGTGGAAGGTAATGTTAAGTAATTAGCTAAATTTCCATAGACATTTATAGTTTGTGTGAAAGGCCTAGTGTTTAGCTAATCTCTATGACTTTTGGCCTACTCACCTTTGAGAATTGTGTGGTTAAGGGACTTTTTCATTTATATTGAATGACGTAAACTGTGTGAGTTTTGCACTTTTATTCTTCCTCTTTTGAAAATCCCCAGTAAGATTAATTTTTATGCCTGATATTTGTGTCTGATATTTTTGTATATTTCTTTTGAAATGAACGTATATGAATGAACTATTTTAAGATTTTATGTTGTTAAAAAGAAGCCTTTAAAAAGGGTCATGTGAAGTTTATATGCAGAGCTTGTTTCATAAAGGTATGCTGGAATACCTCAACAGACCAATATATTGGCAATGTAAATCCAGGGTGATTCGCTAATAGTCAACACCCTGAAAGATGCTTTTGTCCTAATAAGCGTTTGATGGTTTCCTATTGGATAATGCTCTTGTGAACCCACTCATATTTTAGGATGCCTGTGGGATGTGAATGTTTTCTTGAGTTTGTTTTACTAATATGGTATGTGTGGTCTTGTTGAAAAGCCAGTTTTATGCTGTATTCACTTATGTTGCTTTAATTGCTGTGTGGACTATCTTATGCTGTCTATATATATTTTTATGATTTGGGATGTAGTTTAGTTGAAGGAACTGAGGATTGTATCTTTAGAAAAGGGAATAGGCAAATATCTCTTCCCATTGTGTTACTAAGGCAAGAACAATTGCTGCTCCCAAATGCAAGGCAGAAGGGGTTATTGTTGGGATGGGAATCCACAGCACTGTCTGACTACATTGGGAAAATCAAGCCTTTAATAAATAGCAAAGGCATTTGAGAGTAATGGGCCATTATCTAGAGGAATTCCAGAAGACTGAGGAAGGAGAGAATTGATTCTGAGACTCATTGTGAGTAATTAGGACAATGCTGGGGTAGGGAAGTCAGGAGAGGGGCTGGTTTGACCTCAGTGAGATGGTTTGGGTCTTTGGATTTTTCCAGGCTCTGAGAGAGTCCAAATCAGAAGTGGATTAAGATTTATTCAGGCCCTGGGCAAATGGAAAATTGGAGGCCCCCCACATCCCATTATAAACATGAATGTATTAAAAAGCATTAATAACTAGACCTGTTAAATGTTTACACAGTGCACTGATAAATAAAGCACAACACACGAAATCAAAATTAACAACTTGATTTTGCCACACACAAAACTGAATAAAACAACTGTCTTAGGAAAATTACTCAGATGCATGGGATCGCCTTAAATGTATAATAAATAGCACAAAGGACTGATGTGTTAGTTTAGTGGTTATGTAGACTCTTGTTTGACTATTTTTTTAAATACACATTTTACATTGTACCTACACTATAGTAAACTATTATAAGAAAAATACAGGCCCTATCAATAGCCTTGAGTATGAGTCTAAGAATACTGTTAGTGATTCTTGCAATTAAAATAAGGCTTTTATTTTAATCCTACACAATACATCTCAATTTTTTATGATTCCTGAAACATTAAACGTGTGCTAAACTTCATATACTGTATCTGTCTGCCCCTCTATTTTATATATATCCATTACACCTGTGTTTAATGCTACCATCACATAATTACGTAACCAAGATATGATCAAATACAAACATAAAATCTCATGAGAATGTATGTCTTATCTTTTAAATGATTTAGTTTCTTCTGAGCTTTGAGAGAGGAGAGATCTTGTCCAATGTCCTCAAAGCCAATTTGTTGCACCAGTTCTGATTCAACTGCCATCAGAGACAGGGCTTCAGATGCCTCTGCGTGTTGTTGATCTCAGTTTTTATCCTATGATGGTGGGAGCACTTGAAATAAGGTTCGTGGAATAAGCTGCTCTCTGACAGGCTCCTGGCCACCTGCATGCCTGCGGCCAGTCCTGCATATGCACATATGCATGCCGTGCTGCCTGCTTCTTGGTCCTGGGGCTCCAATTTGCAGAAGGCCCCTGGGCCAGTGCCCACCAGGCCTGGGCATTAATCTGTGTATGGTCCAAATCTCCAGCAGTCATGGCTGGCAGAACTCTTAGAGGAGCTAGGTTGTAACCAAGTGAGAGAGTAAGAATCTTTACTTGTCTTTCTTCTGTGTTCAAACTAGGTAGTCATTTATTCATCTCTAATTCCTTTCTCTTATATACTAAATCATTTTGTTGTTTTGTCTCTTTACTGATTATTTTTGGTAGTGAATGATCTCAGGTACAGACATTCAAAAAGCCCGAGACAGAATCAATCTAAGTTACGCATCTTTCTTTAAGCAGTGCATTTTAGATCGGTAGGGAACAATACACATATTCACCCTTTGGTGGGGTGGGGAGGCAAATCTTAGACCAGATTCTGCCATTTTGTGTGCCAGTCTGTGTGTTGAACTTCTGTTCTGTTACAGCTATAGACTGGTTTCTGATCACTTACACTGGTAAAAGTGTAATGTGTACCTGGCCAGGATGAGTGATATTTCAGGCTAGCCCATTTTGTGGAAAGAGGTACCTAAAATTATTTAACAATCTGAGAGGAAGCCACCTGGATGTGACAAAGATTCCCTTGCTGTACCTGTGAGGTCCAGTATAAGGATAGTGGAGCTGAGGCTTGCAAAGATAATGAGTTATCTCAGAGCAAACTTTGGTCTGTTCCTTTGGACAATTAGTGGGACAGTGGGGAGAAACTTGGGGCTTTAGGAGCACCCTGTAGACAAGTTTGACCACTACTACACCTGGTTCAACATTTATTGGAAGAGAGTTGTTGTGGGTCTCAAATAAGGAGGCATCTCAGTTATATGTCCCATTGCCTGGTCCTATTTATTAATAAAACTCTGTGTTATTGGAAGGAATGTTAGAAGTTTATTAATGTGTAAACTTATTTTGTGCGTGCAGAAGAGAGTAAACACTTTAAGATGCAACTTCAAAGGATTTGTCAGTTCATAAACAGGTTGCAGATCAGTTTAGTGTTTTCAGACCACACACTGGGACTTAAGGACAGGTAAAGGAAAAAGAACGTAAACACCTTGTTACCAGTGGGAGAACATTTTTCACAAACCAGCCACTCCATCTGTGACCTCACTGTCTTGTCCTTAAAGGAAACCTGCGCAGTACTTTCAAAAGATGAGTCTGGGAATAAAAACTGCAGATTTGCTGGACACTAAAAAAAAACATGGATTCACCAGAGACATTGGTTTTATGATGTATTTCAATTAATCTCTTTCTCTGCCAAGTCCTTTTCGCTTCATAGGTGATATAGCTGTCAACTTCTCTTTCAAGTGTTCAAATAGATTAATGTAATTAGGTTTGAGTGAGAACAATTATTCTAACTTAGCTTAGACCAGGGGAGGGCAATTACTTGGGCCTAGGGAGTTTTGATGAGTGGTAGCTGGTCAGGTCAGCATCCTCTTGGTCCCCATACCGCCCTGCACTGCAATGACTCATCAAAGTTCCCTATGTGGGATGGGGCTGCAGGCAGGTGGGGAGCGGTGTTTGGGAGCAGGCCGAGTGGGTAGAAGCTAGCTGGGAGCTGGAGCTAGAGCCCCACGCACTGGGGCAGGAGCTACAAGCTGGCTGAAGCTTCCTCCACCCAGAGCAGTATAGCAGGAGGAAGAGCCATTGCTGGAGGTGAGGGGGGCTGAGCAGCACCCGGGAAGCTGTAGCTGCACTGTGAGCAGCCGTGCTGGAAGTTGTGCACATTGGCTCAGATTGGAGCTGGTAGGCTTGGGCTGGGGTGCTGCACAGACTCCCCTGGGCTCAGCTCAACCCCATGCAGAGCACTGTGGGGGCAACCATGGGCTGGATCCAGTCAATTGGTTTAGCACACTCCAGCAGACTTGCAGCAGACTTGATTAATCATGTCTGTTCTGACACATACTAATTAGCACACGTTAGGGCACAGCTCTGTTATGTGTATTGATGCCCAAAGTGTGTATATATACAACTTTAAGTGATACATTGCCTAGTTAGAGAATGTAATAGTTTGGGGTAAGATGCTGTTGTTTTATGGGTAATATATAGTTCCATGTAGAATTCTGTGTGAATTCTAATAGACATTAAGGTATAGGTAGAATTATACTTTCAGTAGAGGTATCTTGGTTTTTTCCCTGTTAGAATGCCATTTTAAATGAGATTTATTCAATCCAGGTTTTACTTATGTCTGCCATCAGAGCATGAATGTGGGGGAGAGAAAGATGATGAGGTTTGGTTTATTTTAATTTTTATTTATTTTTGCTAATTTTTTTTGCTTTAATTTGTGTAGCATGATCACTTCTAATAATAACAATAGATATAACATAGAAAAGCTAGATCTGAACACTGTAGTTACAATTACAGCCCATTGGATTTTTGTATTTTGTGGAAAATATACTTTAAAAAAAATCAGCAACTTTATTTAATAATCTTTACTTTCTTCCTACCAAAATGAAAAGTTAATTTTTAAAATCTTTTTCTTTCAGTTTATCACTTTTCCATTGCAGATTTCCATTTCTCTCTCATTTCTCTTGCTCCACCACTTTCGTTAGAAAAATTGAACAGTGAGAGAAAAATTATACAGTGGAAAAAAATCACAAAATTATTAATTTTTAGTTTAATAAAAAATGGGAATTAAAAACCAAACTCATTCCTTTGTGAAAATTATAAAGATAAAGAGCAAAAAGGTGTGGAGGAAAGGTAAAAAAATGGCTCTTTAAAAAAAAATTGTTTTAAAAATGATGAACTATATTAAATAAATGAAAAAATCCATTCCTTTTCAAAACTTACCCAAGAAAGCTGCTTTGAGACATTCAGGATTTTCTCAAGAAATTTTTTCTGTCTTTTGACTAGCTCTCATTTTGACACTGACTTTGTCTCACTAAATCTGCAGAAAGATTTAACAGCTTTTCCAGCAGAGGATGATACTAATTTAGTCCAGGCCAGAAAATGAAATGGAATGGGGAAGAACCTAGGAATGATTTTTCAGCTATCTGTAGTTCTAGCTCTGCATGAATCCATTGAATTTAATGGGTATGGCATATCTAAACCTCAGGCAGCACTCTGGAAATTTAGGGCTACTACGTATAACGGCTTCAGGAAACATCCCTTATTAAAAAAGGCACAGGAGTAATGAATCACTCTCTCCTCTCACTGACAAGTGTCATTGAAGAAAGCATACTGAAGTGGTTCATTGGCACTTCATTCACTTGATGCATTCTATTGTATAATTTCTTTGGTGATTCAGTCCAGACCTTTTCTGGAGCATTTGGAATGGCATTAAATCTTCTGTTGGAGGGAAATAAATTGCATACTTATCACATGAGAATTAACAAGGACACATGGAGTAGAAAAAAATTATTAAAAAATGTGAGGTACAGTGGCATGAAAAATTCACTTTTAATCATGATGGACTGGTAGGTATGCTATCAATACTGAAACCATCAGTTGCATACCTGACAGTTTGCTGTATGGTTTCATGTACAGGGTGACATGGGGCCTTGAGAGGTTTAACAGTATTTCGAGCAATAAATACCAATCTAGTATTCTGAACACAATCAGGAGTGAACATAAAGTTATCCAAATCAGTTCTATAATTAGCAAAAGATTTTAAAAATGAGCAGCTTTTTTCAGCCAGTGTGCAATTTAAATTAATGCAACAAATTTTGATGATTTTTGTGGATTTTAAACTCTTGCAATTAACCCATATAGTCAAAGCTTTTATTTAGAAGTAGAAAGATTCCTGGAGGCAGTTTAGTATATGCCATACTCATGCTAATTACCTGCAATGTATAGAAAAAACTTATATTGACTGTATATAAGTTTGGAATTGGCTTGAGATGACCATCACAAAGTTATCTCCTCACCTTCATGGCTGACCAAATGGATGAAGGAGAAGGCTTTATAAAATATGCACATAACCACACTCTTTGCCCCTAGTCTGATGTAATGGGCTTAGCCAACTACTTTACTTTTTTTTTTAACACGTGGAGTGTTTGCTTAATGTTTTTTTAGAGTTAGCAAAGCTATTACTCATTACCCTCCTCCATCTCAACAACGCAGCACTTTTCTGTTGCTGAGAAAAAGAAATAGCATAGGACCAGTGCTCCCATACTGCAAAGGGAGAATACAGAATCCTTCTTAATGGCAATGCTATACCTCAGCTCTCAAATAATATGGATCTAGTTGTCCCTATGAGTGCTGAACCATGATTAGCTGAGGGTGCAGAATTTACAGCAGAGTTTTAAAGTAAGTCTAAAAAATGTTATAGGAGGTGATAAATACTGCCCTCAAACATCTTCCAACTGACATATTCAAAGGTCTTTCTTTATAATGCTAGTGTCCCCCTTTGAGTTAAGGGACACTGTTTCTAATGTACAGAGAAGGAAATTGCTGTATTAAGAGTTGCAGAATTGTTACATAACACTGACAAGATCCAGAAACAGAACTTGGCATGTTTTGACTCCCTGTGCTTCTTATTGCCTAAAGTCTGTGTTAGGTTAAGTGCCTTGTTTGAAATTTTACAACAGAGGAATTTATTTATTTATTTATTGGAGAAGTGGTGACTTCTCAGTAACTTCTTAGTAACATTACAAGGTTGCTTTGGCACTTCTGGCTACATTTTACACTAACCTTAATTTGTTGAGACACTTCTTGCATAGTAACTTGAATACAAAGATGTCCATTCACATGATATCCTGCTACTTTTCATTGAAATGCATGAGTGAGCAGTGCCCTCCATATCATTCTTTTTGCTTACAGTGCCACTTGCTTGTTACACACAGAATACCTAGGCCCTGTCACATTACAGGTTTTTTGCAATTAGCTGGTTAATTCCACAATTACCTTGAGACCAGCTACATGGGCAAAGTACTTAGCATGCCATAAAAAGCTCCAGCCAGCTATAAAGTTAGGCCTCAAAAATGTGTCCTAACTTTATAACTGGCTGCTATTAAGCTTTAATTTGCATGTGTGCCAGGGTCTCCCCTGTGGCTGGGAGCCCTGTCATATGATGGGGATCTAAATCAGAGGGGTGCACCATGACCAGCTGGGGCTGGGAGTCTCTCAACTAAGGGGACTCTCAGCCCTAGTAGCTGCAGACACTGGGTCCCAGCAGCCATGGCGTGCAGTTGTGATCTCCCAGCCCTGAGCGTCTGTGGAGCTCCTGGAGCTGAGAGATCACAGCTACTGCAGTTTTTCCACTTTGGGGGCTCCCTGCAACTCCAGGGCCAGAAGATTTCAGCTGCCATGACCTCCCAGCCTTGGGGCTATATGAAACCCCCAGGGTTGGGAGATCTCAGCAGCTGAGTCTCCCAGTCTCAGAAGCGCATGAAGCCCCCAGGGCTGGGAGACTGTAGCTGCCATGATCTCTCAGCCTCCAGAGTGTGTGAAACCCCTGGGGTTGGGAGACTGCAGCTGCCACGATCTCTCAGCCCAAGGGATTTCATGTAGTTCCCAGGCTGGGAGATTGTGGCTTCTGCACCTTCCAGCTGTGGGATCCATGGAGTGCCTCTGCATCTGGGAGCCCCTCAACTGTGGGATCTAATGAACAGTTCAACAATCATGCTTCCTGCCATGCCTGTGTGGTATGTCAAGAGGTGGATTGTGTGGATCACACTTTAGATCCCATTGTGTCTTTACCTGAACCCATAAAGGGGCCGGCCTAGAGAGAGCAAGCACAAAGATGTATTCATATTGTACCAATTTAAGGCTATTGGTATAAAAGAAACTATTTTTTCCTCTTTAGGTATATCTGTTGGAGATTGGGAAGTGGCTTTTGCTCTGTTAAAACTAAAGTGCAATACATGCTAGCCACAAACATGTTCCACATTAAATGTGGAATCCTGGAGCACCTTCCTGGGGTGTCTGGAGAACGTGAGCAGCTCTGGGCTGCCAGTACTCTTGCACTATAAAGCAAACAGATGTCCACTGCTAAATAGCAGCACAAATTGGTACTACCTTTGTCATGGCCAAATTTGTGGCATTTTATGGTGCATGGACGTAAGCCTTTTATGGTGGCATAAAGGCCAAGCAAACTAAAGTATTTATTACAGACCTGAATTTTATTGATGATTTGAAAGAGGGTTATGCTTTGATACATTTTCATGGGACTGTCTATATTTGCATTCCTGTATAAATTCCTAAAATTAAATGTGGAACAGTATTGTGGCTGGTTTGCCATTTTATTGTACCATAAATTGCTTGCATGTGTGGTGTGTTACAATTTATGGTGTGATTAATGGAGTAATTAATTACGTTAGGTCAGGAGTCTCTCATTTAGAGATTGCAGTGTTGTGTAGACATGCAAGAACAAGATTTAACTTAATTAACTCTGACTAGGAATAGATGTCACTAAATGAAGTGTATCAGCTGTGCCAGGATGTGTCTCAGCACAGCTGATTTGCTTCATTGGGCAAAACACATATTGCTCATTATCCCACTCATTGATGCCGCAGGACAAAAAGCAGTCTGTTCTCCCAGGGCTTGAGGGCCCTGGTTCTGTGTTCTCCAGGAATTCCCATGCAGGATCAAGGCTCTTTGGGTATATGTTGATATCTTTTATTAGACCAACTAAATAGTTGGAAAAATTGTTCTTTGTGAGCTTTCAGGCACAAACACCCTTCTTCAGGCCTACATCTGAAGAAGGGTGTTTGTGCCTGAAAGCTTCAAAAGAACAATTTTCCCAACTATTCAGTTGGTCTAATAAAAGATATCACATTTGCCCAAAGAATCTTGTCTTCCTATGTTCTTAGACCAGTACGGCTACAACCAACAACCCCCATGCCCAGGCCCCTCAAGCCCTGGGGGCACCTACCCAGCTCTACCTGGGGTGCATCTCTGTCGCCTGGGGTGCATCTCTGTAAGAGGGAAAAGCTGGATGGATGTTCCTGGGGCTTGAAGGGCCTAATCCTGTGCAGAAATTCTTGCAGTGTACAGGACTGAACTCCCCCCAAGGTCCCAGAGAACCTGCTTGGGGTGTCTGGAGAGCATGGGCAACTCTGGGTTGCTGGAAGTACTTACACCATAAAGCAAACAGACATCTGCTACTAAATAGCAGTGGAAATTCATGCCATCTTTGTCATGGCCACATTTGGCATGACAAGGGGCATGGACATTAGTTTTCTTGGCCTTTGTGCCACCATAAAATGCTAACTACTTAGGTATTTATTATAGACCTGAATTTTATTGAAAGAGATCATCCTTTGATATAATATCATGGGATTGTCTATATTAACATTCTTCTATAAACTCCTGTAATTCAAGGATTTGTTCTTAAGCTCATTGGACTTTGATCCTGGTCTTTACTTCTATTGTCATTTACATGTGCTACCCACATAGTAAGAAATGGTATCATGTCTCAATGCTTTCTTTTGCTTTATATAAATATTCCTTTATAAAAAATATTTAGAGTTGGGTATTTGACCAGTTAAATAAAGTTTGGTCAATTGACTGGTCAAATATCGGTCAAAAATTGTAAGAAATTGCCAACAGGTTTAAATAATACACAGAAAAAACCCACAATTTTTTTCATTAAGAAGTATATAATATAAAAAAAAAAATTAAAATCCTATTTTTGTCAAGAGAACTACAAAAAATTTTAGTTTTTTGTAAAATTTCTATAATTTTTGACCTGTCAAAAAAATACAGTTAGTTGGCTGATCAGTTGACCAGTTTGCCAACCCTAGAATAGTGTCAAGTAATGCTAGTGTATGAATACTTGCAAAGTTGTATGTGCTGGAGGGGTGCATGGGGGTCTGCTCTTGCACATCGTTAATCCTATGAGCAAATGTTATTAATATTCACTACAATTTAATTAATTATTTGAATAAGTTCAGCAGTTTGAGTAGGGTCCTCTAGACTGGGCCCTGATTAAAAGAACTCACTCGCAGTTTGACACTGGTTTACTTTGGGTTGTAAGTAGAATATATAAAGTTATATAAACATAGCAGCCAGCCTAAACTTAGGTAGCAATAGGGGAGGAGGAGGAGTTTATTTAATATTGATTCAGAGATGCAAAAGTTTATTTCTTTTGCCTCACGTTGGACTCTCTCACTATCCCTCTCTCTTTCTCTGTTTTTTAAATGTGCATAATTATCTGATGTATTATGTCCTACCCCTTCCATTTTCCCCTATCTTATTTTTCTACTCATTTTTGTGTATCTCTAGAAAATGACAGTAACAGTGGTCATTGCCGGTGTGCAAAAAATTGGACTGCAGTCTCCCCATGAAAGTACTGCACTCATTGAATGTGCTTAGGAAACCACAATTCAAAAGCATTTTCAGTTTTTCATAAGCATTCATTATTTTTTCCCTTTCTGCAGCCAGTTTCACCTTACTCTAAACTGCTAAATTCTGGTTTGTGCAATGGCATCAGGGTTCAATTATGTATGATATTGAAGGAACAGGTAGTCCAAACGTAAAAAGAGGTGGCATTAAACCTGTTCTGAAGCACTGAAACATAGCAAAAGAAAAAGTTGTTCAAACATAAAGTAAAAAAATAAATTTCATGTTAGTTATTATAGCACCAGTGTTGCCAGATGTCAATAGTATTCAGATCTTATTAAAAATATGTTGCTTAAGTTCTTTTGAAAATCCTGGTAAGTGAGTATATTAGTGTTTCTCAACCTTTTTGGACTTGAGGTATCCCTCGGAAGATGCCAGCCCATAGCTTTCACTAATTCTTTGACTCAGGATAAATAATGGAGTAATTTTTCTATAGCAGAGAACTGCGAAAGACCACAATAGGCCAGAATATTTTTGATACTATAGATTCCTGTTTGAAATATCTGGGCTTATCTCATGAATCACATTTAGGTATTTGCACACTTAACAGTGCTAGAGCACCCTGCTTGAGAATCACTGGACTATATGGATCCTGAAGTGTCTAAAAGTCTTAAAATGTGGTGGAAGGGGCCTAAATATGGACTGGATTGTCTTGTTTGAGAGAGAACTGACCTAACATTTTTAAATATTACTATGTCCTGTTGTGAAAGGGACTGTAAGATATGGTCATAGTTGTACAGTTTAATAGATCTGAAAGACATTTTAAGCCTCCCTACCTTCAGCAACAGTGCATTGATAAATGCGGGTGTGAGAGAGACAACCTGCCCAAATTACAGTGCTTTATTGGATACTTTACCTTTGGTCACGAGGATCCCAAAGAGTTGGGACGAACTGCTCAGAATGTACGTAGAAATAAAAGGAGCTTTGCCAGTTGAAAGGAAAAGGTAACTCTTCCAAGTATTCAAAAATGTACGAGCAAGTATATATATAGGTGAGATATGTGGCTCTTGTACCATTTCTGCAGTGTGCACATACTCTGAAGATCCATTCATTGCTAACCTAGTGGGGCCTACTATGTCCATGGAATTTGCAATTGGCAGCAATTGAAATTGGTAGGAATCCCACTAGTAGAGGCAACTGGTGAGTGAGGCAACCCAACCATCTCTTTTTTTATTTTCAGCATGGCCAACATTTAGCCCTTATCCCAAGACTTTCTAGATGGTTATGGAACCTAGGGCTAAACAAGCCAGGTGGATTGTCTTGAACTGAATTTTCCTGTTCTGCATGTTGTTAGGATTTAATTTCCAGTCTGCTTGTAATATGGACTCATTAAAATCTTTGTCTTGTTAAAACATCTTTGGTTTGTTTAAAACAGTGATTATCAGGGGCAGATCCAGGGGTTTCACTAGCACAGTTGTACCCCTCTTCTACTATGTAGCTCACTTGTCAGTGGCTCTGGTGCTGACTGCACCACTTCAGTAGCTGATGGGGCTTTTTTGAGTCCCTAAAGCAGGTAAGAATCCTGTGCTCTTGGCACCCCATGCAGCTGCTTCCCAAAGCTGGTGTCCCCAAGTCAGATGGGAACAGCAGTGACAGTAAGCAGGTTCCCCACTGAAAAAAATAGGGGAGAATTCTCATCTGCTTTGGGAACTAAAAAAAAAAAGTCCCTGGCTGCTGTACCCATGGCACAGTCTGTCTCCTCCTGTGGCACTGTTTGCAGCTTCCACATTTGCCCATTTCAAAGTCCTGGTTCCACCTATGGTGATTATCAACCAGGGTGCTGCAGAACTATAGTGTGCTGTGAGATCCTTTCAAAGGTGCCACAAAATATTAGTGCTGTTAGCTGTGCAAACACCTACACAATTCACAAAATAAACTCAGAGATTTCAAATAGCAATTTATATATTGAAAACATTCTGATCTGTTGTGGTCTTTCTAAGTTCTTTGCAGAATTGCTCTGTTATTTTTAAGAAGAGCTGTTAAGAAGAATTGCTCTGTTATTTTTCCATAGTCAAAAAAGGAGTGAAAGCTAAGAACAAGCATTTTGCAAGGGTTACCTTGAGTCTAAAGAGGTGGGGAACCAATGCTTAAAAGCTAATAGCTGTTATGGGGTCCAGGACAAAACTTGCCTCTTTTAATTTAACATAAGGTCAGGTAGTTTTGAGTAGAAGCCTTAAATTTTTGGTTACTACACTAATGCAGCTTTTAAACTGACAGTATTTAAGTGGATCATCTGGCAATTTGAATTCAAGCTGATATTAGAAACAGTTTTGTTGGTACAGTGAAGATGGGAGGATGGTGATGGGGTTGAAGGATAACTTGTAGTAGCATTAATGAGAATTATGTTTGTTAATACACTTTATATCTATAAGGGAGAAATAAGACATAAAACCTCATCTCTCTTCCCACGGTCTATTACTAATTATTTAAAGCTCTGAAACAATAAGTATCTGAATATCAAAATGAAATATTTGCAGTGCGTGGTAGTTATACGTTCAAGTGCTTTTGTCATTCCAAGACCACAGAATTATTATTTCTATTCATTGTTGAGGAAACTGGCTAACAGGATACATCTACCAGGCTTAGTGCAACTTGGGTATGAGAGAACTTTTCTTCACTGCAAAGTTAACTTGATTTATAATTCAAGAGCAGCTCTTGGCTCAAATCCCATCTACATGCAACAAACCTTACGTGTGTGTGGAAGTGTTGTGAACTGCTCAGAGTCACAGGCTTCTACTTGAGTTAGCAAAAGTCCTCAGCTGCTAGCTAACCGGCTCTGTGGGGTAACCCAATGCAGCTCAAATGTTAATTTGTAGCAGGCCTGCTCTTGTTGGATCTATGCCAACTGGAGTTAATTTAGTTATGGAAAACCAGAGTCGACTCTTCCATGAAAACACTGGTCAGTTGGTGGCAAAGATGAGAATTCTAACCCAGAACTCCTGAATCCCTGTCCCACCTGCTCTATGCAGACTTCTCATGTATAATCATCTGTAATCATTACTTAATTTACAAAAATCAAGAAATTACTACCTAACAAAATTCAGTTGGCACATTACATTCATTTACTACGTTTGCTTAAATGAAACATTCTACATTCACTGTTATCTGGAATACATACTGTGCTCTCTTATCATGGGATTTTTTTCTCTTTTTTTTGTTTTTGCCTATTTTTAGGGTAGAAATCTAGCTACAGGAGAGCTTGGCTTCTTTCCAAGTGATGCGGTAAAACCTAGCCCATGTGTAAGTAAAAATGTCTAATTCTGTTTGTCATTGTAATTGTTTCCTCAAGAACATTCATAAGAAAGTTGCTGGCTTATTCCAGGGTTTTATTAATCTTGCCTTGCGGGAATCATATTTCTAGTTTCTCTGTGTTTGCATGGTATGTTCAATATTGTTTAAAATATAACCTTCTAATGCTCTTTGTTATTGGATTGAAATTGTAGGTATTAAAAAAAGTGCTCCAGAGACAGATTTAACTTTTGGGAATTTAATAAATTAAATTGTCTAAAGAGTTTTCACATAAATACGCACAGATTATGGAACAAATACATTGTGTGTGAAAGTTGTTTCTTTTTTTAACAATGAGGTGAGAATGCTGTGGTTCTAATCTATTCCCCAGTCACTTCTGGTTACAGAGAGAGATTATGTTATAAATAGTAAGTTTAGAACACCTGTAAAAGTAAAAAGGAGTAAAAAACAAAAAACTTTCCCTTAATCCAGAACAAGAATTCAAAACCAAAAAAGACCCCTCAATCCAAATGCCTTCTTCATGGATTCCCTGTAGACTCTGACTTGCTTTTTTATACATTACAAAGATATCATCAAACTATTAAAAACTACAGCAGAAAGATAACAATCAGAGTGATTACTATATAATATTTACTCACAATGTTTTGGTCATAAGTGTGGTTTTTCTTATTGTACTGTGCAATAACCTATAACAGGTCACTTCTTATCTTATTCCAGTGAAATTCATAGAGTTAATTGGCATAAAACTAGAATTATGCAATGGCAAATTACCCTGCTTATTTTGCTGCAACACTGCTTTAATTTGTTTCACCATTAAATACAACTTTACTAATAAATCTACTTTGAATACAACATTTAAGATATTGTCATTCTGGTATAGTAACTGACATGAGTCAGCTTTAATAGACACATTTTGATATACTATGATAAATCTGTAAGGCTCAGGTCATTCCTTAGCTCCAGCAAACAATCTTTATGTTAGTCATAAATGATATATATGTTTTATAATAGATCTTGAGACATCTTTTACAATTCATAATCTCAGAAAACAGTTTGCAAGGGCCAAGCATTTTTAAAATTTTAAGGTCAGTTAAATTGAGTGACAACACAGCTCCCTAACAAAGATAGATAGGATTCTGCTGACTTAGGGCCTTGTTATACATTACACTGTGAGCTGCTCAGACGTTATCTGTGTTACTGCTAGCTTGAGTTTAGAGCAGTCATATGTTCAGGCCAACAGGGGTCTGGATGACTGAAAGGTAAGAATCCCCCACTTTCCATTCCAGGCTTCCCCCCCCCACCCTTCTGCCCCTGCGGCTTCTCCTTGCCCCCCGCCCCCTCCTTGTGGTTGTCCATGCTCTGTCCTGGAGCAGCAGGAAAGGGTTAACCTGCCTTTTGGAAGTACTAAAGCACAGTGCAGTATGGGTGGTTATTGTGCCATGTGCATGGTGCATAGTTAGATTTCACTGCTACATCGCTGTAGTGGTGCACTGTGCCAGGGGAGCACGCTACAGTGCCATAGCTGGCAATCACATGTAGACTCATGGGATCACTACGTTGCCATAGCGTGCCATATGGTGATGTAGCACATTGCTATGTCACCGTAGGGCAACATGTAGATGCGCCCGTTGCGTATAAAAGCTGTTGTAGTTGTGTGGTACATGATCAGTGATATATGGTGTTATGGCAGGTGCTTCATCATTTTGGCAATAACTACCATAAACATAGAGTCCCACTGTAAATACTGTAGCAGTTTTTTAAAGGCAAAACTAGCTCATTTGCAGGGGGCATTACAATAGTTTTCAAGTGGGAGGCTTGTACAGTTAAAAACAAAAATAAACAAAAAAATCTACTCTTCTGTTAAGGCTGATAAGGCAATGTGAATATTACTGTCTATTGACATAGCTTTCTGCTAAATTTAGATAGATACTATTAAATAGAGGATTGAAAATAACATGATTTTACAGTATGAATAAATATTATTCGTGAAATGTTAGCATCTGGAGGCATGATCTGACCAGAAAGATAAATTGATGCTTCACCACTGTTAACCTGGAAGGGTAAAATATAAACATCTTATTATGACAAATGATGCAGTTAAAGATACTGAAACATCGATCAGATTTTCAGCATGCTATAAGTTTTATTATTATTATTAAGTATAACAATCTTTACAACCAGCCAATATAAAAATGCCTAGAAACAGCATAAAATACATATATCAAAAGACTTTAGGACTGACTATTGAATGAAAAACTGCTGAACTCCAGAATATTTATATTCCAGTCTCCTCTTAGCTATACCTATAAACACTTTTTGCAATATGTAGTGTATGTCAGCAGACATTTTCTATGCCATCTGAATAATATTAGGTTCTTACTGCCTTTCCTTCAGTTTTCTTGCTGTTGTTGGTATCTTTGGATGTATAGTACAATTTCTAGTATAATATTTGATATTTTGCTCTTACTAGCAATGGGCAGGTTTTATTGTAGAGCTCAACACATTCAGGATTAATGAAAAGGATAAATGTTTGTCATTGTTCTAACCACATATAATCTACATGATCTGCTATAATGAATGGATCACATCAGGTTTGAATTTTCAGTTCCATCCATATAGGATTACATGCCATCTTGACAAGAGGATGCTTGCTCTTCTAACTGTCCACTAACATTCTGACAGTGCACTGTGTTTGCATACTGTGTGCCAAATGACTTGCACTACTGCTAGCAAAATATTAAGAATTTTAAAATGCAATAAGCTAAGAAAATTAAAGAAATATTTCACAACTTGTAAAACCTGGTTTAACATGCATTATTTCTTTCCTTGAATTTTCCTTTAGCGACATTAGGGAGTTCTAGCTGCCAGCTCTGGATCTGGCTACAATCCTGCATGCTTGATTTGGCTGCCGAGGGGGCCCTGCATGCCAGCCCCAACACGTGCTGATGTGATCTAGCACACAAGGCCATATCATCCAGTCAAGGGGCTCCCCATGGCTCTGCAAATTCGATGGTGAGGGACTGGCAGTTAATGCTAGTACTGCTCCCTTGCCACTGAATTTCCAGCCCTATAGGGAGCCCGACTGACTAGATGATCTAGCTTTGCAGGCCCAAGGTCTAGAACTTTTGTTGTTGGGAGAAATGCTTGAGCCCTCTCCACTAGTACTTTTACCATTGGTAACAACAATTACAGCTGTTTTCTTTCTGGTAGAGTGGTATTAATTTACCTACCATCAGGGCTGTCCCTGGGGTGCTGTCCCTGGGGTGGTGCAAATCAGGGCAACCACCCTGGGCCCCACACTTTGCGGGGGCACTGCAGAGCTGGGCACAGAGGCTGCGGCTGTAGTTTAGCCCTCCTTTTAGCCCTCCTGCCTGCCAGGTGGGTTGGACAGCTCTTGCTTGTTCTGGCCGGCAATTCCATCCGCCACCCGTCCCGCTGCATCTGGTTTGCCAGGGCTTTTACTCCCTGGCATAAGTGTGCTGTGGGGCAGGGAGGGGAGCCCTGCACATGCTGCTTTGACCCAGGCCCCGTGCCCTGATGGGATCATCTCTGCCTACCATAGATCTTCTGTTTGCTCCTCTGCTTGTCAGGAGTATGTGTAGGGATACATGAAAATGTGTAACCCATGAAACTGAAGCCCCTGTGCCTTATTTTGCTTAAATATTGTTATAAATGTACAGTACATGTCTTGAATTAAGTAAAGCTATTGTGCTTTTGAATAGTCTATTTTGCTAGGGACAGAAGTTACACATATAAACTGGTTTAAGTGGTCAGAAACTGGTTTAAACCTATAACAGAACAGAAGTTCAGTGCACATAAACCAGTTTCAAAATGTCAGAGCCTGGTTTGAGAGAAATCTGGTTGAATGTAGTATCAGGTCAAATCCAGGCATTTGAGATCAAATCGGTTTATGGAACTTCCGGTGTGGGTGCTGTGCTGCGGGTGAGAGCAGGGTAGACAGAGCTGCTGCAGCCTGCATGGGGCGAATGGTGGACCAGCTTCCCCCTTGCTGGTCCTGTGGCAGGGGCAAGGACATGGCCAGATACCATACCAGCCTGAACCAAAGTGGGCAGGGAGGGGGTTTATCCCCCGCTCTGTCCCCTTTCCCCCCAGGGAACCCCAACCGGGGTCTCCCAGGCCAGGGGTGAGAGGTAGAGGCAGCAGATGGGGCTGGCTGGCCCTTGCTGTGGCCCCCAGGGGGAAGAAGGAATGGAGGAGGGAATAAACTCCCCTCCCTGCCCGCTTTGCTTCAGGGGGCCATGCCAGCTGGCTGCTGGCTATGCCCCTGTCCCTGCTGCTGCAGCAGTGAATGGGGAGCAACACTGACACAGGCTGCTGTGCCCTGGCTAGGCAGACCCTGGCTGAGGTCTGTGCTGGTGGGACAAGGCAAGGAAGGGAAAATTAAATCCCCTCCTTCCCCCATTTGCTTGAGGCTTTTGCTAGGGCTGGCCATGCCTCCTGCTGCTCCAATGGCAAGGGTGGGGGTGGGAAATTCCTGACAAGGACTGCTTTGCCCTGACCTGCAGACCCTGCCTGGGGTCCTGGAGGGAGGGGGGAATAAACCCCTTCCCTTCCCCCTTCACCTTACCTCAGGGAGCCATGCCAGGCCAGTGCCTGGCCATGCCCCCACCCCTGCTGTTACAGCAGCAAGGGGGCCCTGACACAGGCTGCTCCACCCCAGCCAGGTAGACCCTGGCTCGGGTCCATGCCGGTGGGGCAGAGGATGGAGGGGGGAATTAAAGCCCCTTCTAACTCCATTTACCTCATGATGCCCCCAGCTGCTTGAGTCGTGAGGGTGGGGTGGGAAATGCCAGCAGGGGCTGCTTGCCTCTTCCCCTCTGGGCACACCCTGGCTGGAGTCCGTGTAGGCCAGGGTGGGAGTTTAGACCCCTCCCCAATTAGAGTTGTGCAAAGCTTCGGTAGCCGATTCGATTCAGAGGAGATTTGGCCCGATTCGGTGGCCGAATCTCTGAATCGAATTGGGAGACCCATTAACAGGTCGAAATCAAATTGGAAGCCACCAAATTGATTCGGAAATATTCAGCGCAGATTCGGAGAGGCATCGGGGGGGGAAGATCAACGTCTCCACAGCAGGGGAGGGATTGGGGCTGGGGCTGGGGCTGGGACAAGCTGCCCAGCCGGGGCAGGGTGGTGCAAGACTCAGGAAGAGGAACTCCCGCCACTGCGCGCCACCACACGTCTGCAGTCCAGGAGGACATGGGAGTGGGCGTGTGGCCCTGGATATGCACAGGGCGGGCTAGGCCAGGCTGCACTCTGGGAATGAGCTGTGCCTGCATCGTGCCCTCTTCCCCTCCCCTGCCCCAGCTGGACAAGTGGCAGCAGGGCATAGCCTCCGCTCCCAGTGCCTTCCACTGCCCACCTGGAGCACATCCGGGCCCAACCTGCCCTGTGCAGATCCGGCGGCACACGCCCGCTCCCATGCTCTCTCAGACCAGTGGCGGGAACCCCATGCCTCTGCCTCCCCTGGCTGGGCAGATTGTCCTAGCCCCAGCCCCAATCCCTCTCTTGCTGTGGGGGCATTGATCTGCCCCCCCACATGCCCCTTCCCTCCCCCTTCCACATACCACAACAGACTTACCAACTGGAGGCAGCTGTGTCTAGTGTGGCTGAGGACTGCTGCCTGTTTAGTCTATGGCTGAATGGGTGCTGAATCTTTGAATCTGATTTGGCCAAATTGAATTGGGACAGTGACTCGAATCACCAAATCAAATCACTGTGCCTCCGAATCAGCCAACTCGAATACTTGCTGCTTTGCACAGGCCTATTCCCAGTTGTACTCAGCCTGCCAGGGTCTGGTCATATGCCCCCTCTCAGCCCAGCTTCCCTGCAGCTGAGGGCTCGCTCTAGCACCCCCCAGCTTCTGGCCTGAATCACTGCAGGCATGTGTCTGCATTTTTGGAATCAAAAGTCAATGTCTGTTCATTTGCCAATCAGTTCAATCTATGCAGGTTAGACTAACCTGCAAGGATAGAACCAATTCAGGCTTAGGCTTTTTAAATGTAGCCTTTGTGTACTCCAGTCTGCTCTCCTTCTTTTGTTCTTAAAAGTATATTATGACACAAGATTACCAGTAATTCTTAATCTTTCTGTATTTCATGGAACCTGTTCCATTGTTTTGGTTAAATCTGCATTCCCTTCTTTTTTTTTTCCTTCTTCAAGACTCCGTGTAGCTTAATGATTGCTTTTAACATCTTCCTAGGTAGGAGATTTATTATTATGCAAGTGAATAGGTTGAATAGAACCCTTTAAACTATTGACTTATACTAGTGTCTCCTCTATGCTTTGGGGACAGTACATTTTTTGTTATAATACAGTACACAATTATAGGCTCAGATACATTGAGGTAAGAGTAATAGGTTGGTTATCTGTCAAAATGTTAGGCAAGAAAAATTAATGAGGGGTCATTCTATGATATGATAAGGGCAGTAAAGAGAGCTTAATTTATGAACATGAACCCTCCTTTTTGGATGACAGTGGTTGAAAATAAGTTGTTCTAGTGCAGGTTTGGCAGTTCAAATTAGCCAAATGCTTACTGAGCCAAAGAGCCCCAGGAGTTTTGATGTCTTGAGAGCCAAGAAACTTAAACAGAAATTTTGGTGCGAAACAAGGAAACATGACAGCCTAATGCCTAATTTTTTTCCCTCTAGCAAGCTTTGGCAAGCAAAAGCTGAGAATAGATGCACAGATACATCACAGATCAGCAAGCAGATGGAATTGATATAATGTTCAGAATAAGCATTTTGTGTAGCTCTAGTATTGTCTTTTTACACAACCCAACAACCTTAGAATACGTTAGTAAAATTGTAATAGTTCTTTCTTTTTCTCCTCTTTGGATAATATTTTTTGGATAATTTGGGTTCAGCTGAATTTTACATGCTCAAAAACTTTTTTTCAGGAATTTTTAGGTTTGGGTATGTGTTGTCTCTTGTGGCAGGCTGAAAATAAAAATACTTCTATATATATCTCCTCTCAACGCAGACTGTCCATTTGCTTCTGACATAAAGGCTTGTTTTAATTGTTGTTTCTAAACTCCTTCCCCTTCATTTTTTTCTTTAAATTTGCCTGTCAGCACTTCAGCAACACTACTGGAGTACACAGCAATTGCACTGATGCCTGATCTGCTAAAATCTTTCATCCTACTTGACCTTTGCTACTTAAACTGCAGACTCAAGCATGTGCAGATTGCTGCTAACTACCTTTCCACAAACTTGAAGTAGTTTGATCAAATCAGCTCCATCCATTTCAGGATCAGGTTCAAACTTGCCTACTGAGACCTTGCTTCAGCAAAAGACTTATGCACATCTTTTAGCTCATGAATCAATAGGACTATGCATGAATTTAAATGTAGGCACGTGTTGAAATTTGTAGCTGAATTGGGGTGGGAGTCATGAAGATTTCATAGATCACAAATCAAAGCAAATGCTACTAATAACTTTTTCTATTAAATATCAGAAAATAGTTCTTTGGGTTTGTTGAAAGTAATGTAAAATAAACCTTGGTTTCCTATATAAGGCTAACTGTTGCTTGTAGTGGTCAAAACAAAAACAAAAATAAAAAAGCAACATTAACAAAAACAAAACCACAGTTACCATGTTGTGGGATTTGGAGACACCCAATGCCCATTAATTATTTTGTATTAAAAGAATAGCTCTATTCTGAAGTATTTCAGATAGGAGTGTGGGATAGCCATAAGGGAATGCTGACATTATGGGATCCCATCTATAATAATGAGAGAGAGAAAGAGAGAATCAATCTTCATCCTAATTATGTTTGATTGCAGTTTGTATTTTAAATTATGTACAAATTAAAAGAGTTGATCTTCAATATACATGCTGATTTAAATCCAAGTACAAATTTAAAGCTTATTAGAATCAAGTCATAAAAGTACATCAGAAATCTGTTTATTCCTGTTAACTATCTCAAGAGATCATACAACATGCCTCATAGCTGACAATCTTTTCAAGGCAATCTAATTCAAAACACAGTTAGTGAGTTAACTGCATTATTGTACACTTAGCTGCAAATTTTAACGATGCTTTTTAACAGTGTGTATCATTAGACAAGTATTTTGTAGATCATTGAGTGAATGTATTGCTAAAATAGATTTCAGTTCATTTGAAAAAATGTCTAGGGTTTGTAGCACTTGTCAGTCAGAGATTAAAAAAAACAAACAAAATCAGCAACAACAAAAATGTATTTTTAAATATTATTTTCCAAGAAATATAGAATAGTCTCACTCTATTAATTAGTTCAGTAGAAATGGTGAATGAATTAATTCAGTAGACCCAACTGACTGATCTGACTCTTTTCTCCATTTTTCTAGTTTGTTAATATGGGGTATTTGGAATTTCAATTAATGCCTCCTAAATGTGTGTCCGTTAAGGAAAGAAAAATCATTCTTTAATTTTATTCTGTGATTTCTTTTCACATTCTAGGTGCCGAAACCAGTTGACTACTCTTGCCAACTATGGTGAGTCCTGGATTAGCTTCACAAAAATAGTATTGAAATAAACAGTCATAGAAAACGTGCATACAATTGTTTGCCACACCCAACCTATGTTTATGAAGCTTACTTTAAGCCTCACGAACACAGACTGGAAGTGGCACATGCATCTGTTTGTTGTTCCTGGGAGCCATGTGGGGAAATGGTGTAAGTAAATTGGGGTTGGAGGAGGAGCTAGTGGGTTGGGGAGTGGGAGGAGGGGGTTGGCAGAATTGCGGGAGGTTGGTGGGCCCACAAGGGAGGTTGCCTGGTCAGGGGTGGGGGAAGGTTGGGGAGCTAAAAATAGGCCAGCCAAGGTTGACGGGGGCATGGGAATGGTGCAGACCCAGGGCTGCAGTAAGTGGCTGGGATTTTCCAGCCCTGGGGCTGCAGTGCAAACTTGTACAGGCATTCGCGAGATCAGATTAACCTAAACTTGATCTAAATTAGTGTACCTCCTTAGGGGAACTAATTTAGATTGGGTGTGCCATTTGTTGGTGATTTAAGCCATCTTCACATCTGTACAATTGGGCATTTAGATCAACCTAACCCTGGTTAGGTCAATCTAAATGTGATACCAGTATGTACCCAAAGGCAACAGTGTTTTATAGCTATCTACTAGTAATTTATATTGTTTCATCCATTCTAGGATTCTGTTTAGTGGCTGGGGAAAACAAAACCAAGTATGCACTGTCTAAAAGCATTTCTCATGTAAAGTCCTTAATGATTTTGACATTTTGTTTACAAGTCTGTGTCTACACAGTCCAAGTCTGAGAGGTTTCTGAAGTGGTGTAATAAAAGATCAGTACAACACAGAGTGTGCAAGTTGATTTTACATGAGATGATAGAAATTAACAGAGTGAAATATGTTTTGTTTTGTGGAAAATTTTGCAGTTCCCTCGAACAAAAATTTCAGCAATCAGTAGTGATGGAAATGAACAAATATATCAACTCACTGCAAGTGTACAGCTTATGTGGGGCATGGTACAGTGTGAAATTTTTGCATGGGAGTTAATTTCACCTTAAAATAAAATAAGGGACTGATTCTGCTCTCAAACTAATTTATCACTTTCATGTAGTTACTCCTGACTTACACAAGTTTTATAGCAAATGGGATGAGACCCTCTGATCCAAATAACACCCCCATTTGTATCTAATTGAATAAATTACAGTTCTAGTATCCGTTCTTCAATGTTATAATTGAGGTTATATCCAATTAAAGACAATTTTTTTCCTAAAAGTTTGTAATTTAAGATGAAAAGTGTCTTTTAGACTGAATATTGCCTAAACTCTCAACCTGAGAAGATGTTTTTGTGACTAATTCGAAGACGCATCAGAGATTTTCTACTGTTAAATAAGTTTTATCTCTTATGATAATTAAATATCTTTAATAATAATAATGTGACTAGTATGAAAAATATATACCACTAAAGTAAAAGGTTACTATACTATAGTAATGTGAGATTTTATAGCTGCTATAACGTGTTGCCATTTTAGAAATATATTTTGCAAGGTACTGTTCTCTGCAATTATCTACTTCAAAAAATAAAGCTTGGCAATTATATCATGTTAATAAATTAACCAGTGCACATTATTCTCTAAGTTATACTTTTAAATCATTGTAAATGAGTGGTGCTCAACCTTTTTGACCCATGGACCTGATGGGCTGTGCCTGATCCCTCTGTGCACCAGATCCTGCAGGGTCTCTAGCTGGCTGCACAAAAGGAGAGAGGGGGCAGCTTGGCCCAGTTCAGCCACGTAGTGGGAGAGGACATGGCCTGGCTCTGTCTGGCTGTGCAAGGGTCACGGCTCAGGTCCACCCAGCCCCACCACATGGGTTTTGGCAGTGAGGGGTGTTAGTATTAACTGCCTCTGCTTCCCTGCCGCCAAATTTCTCATTCCCTGGTGAGTCCTGTGGGCCAGATTCCAAGGCTCCACAGGCTGCGTTCGGCCTACAGGATTGAGGTTAAGCACCTCTGCTGTAAACAGCCAGCTGCAGGCAACCCATTCTGGAGCCACACTCGAGCTGGTTGTGTTGAGTAAGGCGAAGCATCTATGCAGACCGGAGTGCAGAGATTGTGACATAATTATTTCTCTTGGGTTTTGGTCTGACTTCTCAGACCTAGGTTGAAATAGACTTTTTATATAACTTGCTGGGGTTTAACCTGTCCATTAAATTTGCCATAAATTTCAACCTGCAAAGAAAATAGGTTAACTATGAATGAAAGGAAAAGGTTTAGGCAGGCAAGGTTCTTTGAGCAGATGTGATATCTTTTATTAGCTGGTCTAATAAAAGATATCACATTTACTCGAAGAACCTTGCCTGCCTATGTCCTTAGACCAACACGGATACAACCAAAAACCCAGGAAAAAGTTTATTTGTTTACAAAATTCGTGTATTAATAATTCAGAGAGTGTTATTACATATGACTGTCAGGAAAGCACTTTTGTATGTGCTTAAGTGCTGTAGACATCTACAGTCATTATGTATATGAATGAATTTGCACAAGTGCTTTCTTCCATAAGGATGTGCTTAAATGCTTTCCTGAATAGGGACCGTGGTTTTCTGTACCAGAAGGTGGCAGATGCCGTTGCATATTTTCTGGGTATCCTGAATTTTCACAATCCCAAACTGCATTTCATTTGCCAGTAGTATTTTGGTGTAACCTTTAATCACAATCTAATGTACAATATTAGAACTGTAAATTGCATATTTAATACACCCACAGCACATATTTGAAGAAGACCTAATACGTATTTGTTTTTCTCTGGCACAGGTTTGCAGGAGCCATGGAAAGATTGCAAGCGGAGACTGAGCTCACCAACAGGGTAAATAGCACTTACCTGGTGCGGCATAGAACCAAAGAATCAGGAGAATATGCAATTAGCATTAAGTAAGTGGGATGAGCATTTTTATAGAAATAGAATTTCTGTTGTCATTGATGCTGAAATGTTTGCAATCAGTAAAGAACATTATACATCTCATTGCAGCTTGTGTAATCACTTATTTTTTTGGTTTTAGGAAATTTGCTCTCTCTCTTCCTTGTTCCCTAGTCTTTTTATGTATTTTTCATTAGACAGTTATTGGTTTAAAAAAAAGAAAAGAAATAGCTCTGGGAGTAGGGATTCACAGAACTTGGGAGTCACCCTCCTAGAGAAATAACATAGAGTAGGCTGTAGTGTCATGCTTCCATTTGCTTGCTTCCCTTTGGATCCTGTTGGCTATGTAGTGGGCCAGCATGAAAAAATGGGTAGAGGAGGGTTCCGTCTATCTTAGTGATCATGTCAGTCCACTGGGAAGTGGGAGACATGGGTTTAAACCACCACAGGGGGAGGCCCTAGAACCTAGGACTTAGGCAAGTGCTGTTACTGCTAAGCTGTTGGGTGTAAAAGGTGAGCAACATCACCATCTCCTCTTGCATTTATGTATTGAGTAACATCAAACAGTTACTAAGTTTGCTTTGACTTTGCCTCAGGAATTAGGGTTTTGGGGAAAGTTCAGGTTGGTTCCTAGTATGTATTTGGGTATAAACAAACATTGCTGAATGAAGTGGATTAGCCATTTCAGGGTGCGTCCTTCCACAGCAAATTTGCTTTGTTGGGCAAAAATCATATCTCCCATTGTCCCATGCTGGCCCAGTCCTGTGGGACAATGGGTGATATGTCTGCTACTTATAGAGATGCACCTGAGAGATTCCCTGGGACATGTCTCTGTAAGAGGGGAAAGTCAAGGTTCCTCTCATAATGAGGTGACCTGGAGATTGCCCAGAGTGTATCTTGGTAAGAAGAGAAAGCTGGGTAGACACTCCCATGGCTGGAGGGGCCTGATCCTGCACGGGTATACCAGGGCATGCAAGATTGCACCCCTCAAGTCCCAGGCAGCTCTGGGCTGACCACACTCTCCCACCATAAACCTAACAGATGTCTACCCCAATAAAGCAACACGAATTGATGCCACCTATGTTGCAACCACAAATTTGGGGCATTTGTGGCTTGACAAGGGGTCTTTCCTTTTGTTTGCTTGGCCTTTATGTTGCCATAAAATGTTTATGGTAGCATGAAGGTGCCATTTGTTTCCACCCGTAGATGAGAGTGCGGGGACCTAAGTGGCTGATCTAGATTGGTTCTGAGCATATGCAGTACCCAAGTCTAGGCATATAAGGCACTTTTCAGGCCAAAATGAATGGCCTAATCAGATCTAATAAATTATTCAGTTTGAATGTGGGTGTCTAAGCAGTTTTGTGGGGTCAATTTGGATCTTTCCTTGTGATTGATATGCCTAAATTTCATGCAAATCCTGCTTTGGTTTAATTCAGGTCATTTAGGACCTGGTCTTTAGGCCTTGGAGAAACTAAAATATACCCTATAGTTTAGATATTTTTTATTATTCTGATTTTAATTATCCTGGGGTAGGTGTCTATTACTGTACCTTGCCAGTATGTGGCAAGGGAGCACTTTTTGCATATAGCTAGAGTCATAGAAAAGTAGAGCTGGAAGGGGCCTCTGGAGGTCATCTAGTTCAATCCCCTGCTTGAAGCAGGTTTGTCCCCATCTAAAACCATCCCATTCAAGCCTTTGTCTAACCTGTTTCTAACTCTACACAATCAACTTTCTCCCTCAACTACGAGGCACCAAAAGCAATTTAACTTGCCACAGGTACAGCAGGGTGACAAGGACTTGCCAGTATCCCACTGCCGCAGGAGTTGTTAAAATGCATTTGAGTGGCTATCCTGGGGTGGAAGTGGACAGACAAAACCTTAACTGGTGTCAATTACAGTGGTGTATCTTTATCTTTGATTTTTTTTTGCCCCTCATACATGGCTGTACTGGATTGGATAGAATTACCCCAGGTTTAGGATTATTATCTGTCCAGTTTAGGGTATTCCTTTTAAACCAGTGAAAAAGTTTTTAGTCTGTCTGGGGCCTTATGTATAAAACATTTCAGTAACGTATGGGTAAACAAGTCTTATCAGCGGAAATTATTATGAGGGTCTTGTTTGTTTCCATATTGATTCTCAATATGAACTTGAAAGCAAGCAATATACAGGATCTCCTCATTAGAACTTACTGGTAGTTGGGATTTTTCTGAATTCAGACTGCATCTTCAGCTATGCCCTAATAAATATATTTGGTTAATTAGATGTCAACTTTGTATTGGCATGAATATAAATTTTGTCTTAAGAATTTATTCATGTAGTGTTATTGGGGCATGCCCTTAGGTAGTTATTGATCTCCACTGATTAAAAACACATTTATATTCATAAGTTATTCATTGCCCACAGGTACAATAATGAAGTGAAACACATCAAGATTTTAACAAGAGATGGCCTTTTTCACATTACAGAACATAGGAAATTTAAAAATTTAATGGTAAGCATTGATTAGGTTTTTTTTCCCCCCCCCTCAACATGCAACTCCCATGTAAATACTCCCATTGAACTATGTGCTGGTTCATCAGCTTTGAAGAAATACCCTTCCAGCCCCTAACATCTATGAATCTAGGCTGAAAGACTGGCAGAATCATGTTCATCATTCCCATTAAGGATGCTTTTATATATTTGTGAGGCAAAGATTTTTTAGGGTGGTGTCTTCTATTGGGCCAACTGCATAGTTGAAGCATGAATGTCTTGCATTCAAAAGCTTGTCTGACTCTATCCCAACTCTGTCTCTCACAGTTCCTGGACCATCATAGCTACAACATCACTCTAACACTACCATTTGTATATTTGTGGTGTTCAGCCTTTGTGACAACGATGTATGCTTAAAAGTATATTTGGGGCCAAATTGTGCCTTATGCAATGGTATGCAAGAAAGGAGACTGCAAGAATCCTGAACAGGGACCAATAACTAATGACATCTCTGAACTGTTTTAGGACTGGACACTACCCCTGTAGGCTAGGTACAAACATTCAGGGAGATTAGGGAAA
>NW_005842157.1:1183270-1187292 GCF_000455745.1 Alligator sinensis | reverse complement strand
AGATCACATTAAAAATGGCCACCAAATCTAACTTAGTTTGTCCAGGTACACTAGGTAGGTGGATCTAAGTGCGAACTGTACAGAAGTTCAGGACAGTTAGATCAGTCTAAAAGTGGCCAACCTGATCTAAGTTAACTCTGCCTCTGAGGTAGTCTAATTTAGATTGGGTTGGGAATTTTTAGACTGATCTAACCATCCTGAACTTCTGTACAGTTCCCAGTGTAGCCCCAGGGCTGGGAAAGCCCAGCTGCTGGCCCCAGCCCCAGGGGTACTCAGCTTTGATTGCAACCCTCTCTCCTCCCTGAATGTCTGTACATGCCTGTAGTGTCCCTTTTCATACTAATATAAGTAACATTTCATACCAATACCACATCTCTCCATATCTGTTGAGGGATATAACAGTGGCTATGCTCTGCCTATGGCTTCTGTAAGAGTTTTTTTACGTACCATTCCTACATGTTGGCCAGTGCCTGTCATGTACAATCTAATGTTTAGGGTGTGTCTACCTTAATAGGGTGGTTTATTTTTCTCTTGTTTTGCTACAACTTCTCCTGCTCATATAGTGAGCGTACTAGACTCAAAAGGACCTCCAGGTAGTTGCTGGCATTTTCAGTTGTGTGTTGTCTAACCTTGTTCAGATCAGATGTACAAGATATGGTATGTAAAATGCTGGCTGTGCTGCGTCAGCAACAGCACTCCGTGCTGACAAACAGTACAGGTTTTATCTGAAGATTTTCCTTCCTCAGCTTTATAGCCAACAGTGTGTCTCTCTCCACAGCTAAAGGACCATATATGGAAAATGAATCTGTGTTTGGACTGCAGACATGCTTAAAAAATCCTTACCCATTAGGGTGATTATTAACCAGCTTAAACAGAGCAGTTCCAAAACTGCTTTAAACCTGTGCTAGGGAACAAAATGTCATGGACAGATGGTACACATGCACATGGACCACCCCATCACCTTCAGACTCTGCACCAAGCATAGCACAGTGAGGCCCTAGTGTTGGGCCACGGCATTGTAATAGCCCTGAGTTTTTGATGTGTTACTGACTTTAAAAGTTTAATCAAAATAACCTCATAATCTTCCATTTAAATTCTGACCCCTACTTTGGAACTTTCTCAATAAAAGTCCAAATGTTTTGATTAGGTAATACAACAATCGTAAATGTAAGGTGACTGAATGTAGGACCTCCATGCATTTGTGAAATGTCACCACATAAGCATTTTCTGGGGCATTGTTAAAAGAAGTTCATTCAATATATTATACTTGGAGCAATAAATTGGATTGCACTTAGACTGCAAATTTCCTGAATGATCTAAAATGATGAATAAAAATGCAGGACTTCAAAATAAGTGAGAGCCACACGTTGTAAAACAAGGAAGGCTTAACATTTGCTTTAAATGTAGAACCTGACAAAGAAGGGTTCTACTCTAAAGCAAGAATATTTCATGCACGACCGGGAATTGAACAAAGACCTATGCTTAAGGTGGATCTTACTTTAAGGACATGTATATTAGGAGCAGCAATAGATTCCTTGCAAAGGCTCCTCCAAGAGAGTTTCAAAAACTGGTGTGTGTTCTCACTTGACAGCTAGAATCCAATTATGTTTTCTTTATGTAAGAGTAATGTACTCAGATATCCCAGCTCTGATTTCAACAGGCCTCTACACAACCTCACAAATGTGTGAAGGAGGTGGTCATGAGATCCACAAATGTAACATTTAGTAACATTGGGAACTGATGAAAGCATGTAAGGGCTTTCAGCATCTTGGCAAGCCATGTCAACTGGAGTCATATCCTGCAAAATTTCCGTTGATGGTAATAAGATGACTTCATAGTATCGTTGACATGAACATCAAAAGAAAGCATTAAGATCAGAGAGAAATACAAGATCACAGATTTGAAAGCTAAAATAAAGAGCTTGTATCAGAAGGGACAAATGAGGATGAAAGAAATCTGTTGGAAAAGCCTGTTCAGCAGCTGTTCTGCTTTGGTAACATTTAATATGAAAAGAGTTACTTGAGGACCTAACTTTAGTATAGTACAAAGTCTACCATATGCAGTATTAGTACAGATTGGTAGATCAAGATGGGTGCCATTAGCATGCAGTTTAGAACAGTGACATTGCTGCGGAGGCCCGGTACAACAACAGAGGTGAGGCAGAGCAAGTAAATCTATTACAAAGCCGTCATGAAAGGGTAAAGCAGGTATCTGCAATGAAATAATATCTTCCTTATGATGTGTTCTCACAGCATGCTTCATTAAATATGGTTTTAAGATTATGTTTAACATGGGGAGAATGAAGCAAACAACATACCACGATGAAGTGATGTAGGACTAGGTTCTTTAGTGGCATAAATGTTGCAGTTGACTTCAGTGGAGTCTGGTTTGCATCAACTGAGGAGTCAGCTGTTCAACAGTTTTAAGCTAGCCACTGTAAATGTTTTAACCCAGATCATCATTTAATCATTTTAGTGTAGAATCTGTATTATGAGCACAAGCTAAGGTTTTAAAGGTAGTTGATATCCTGTGCTCCCTAATTTAATGAGTACAATCAACCCTGGCTAAATCAAACAGTTTAAATTCCTATCAACTTTATCTTTTACCAGATTATACATTTGTTTTATACAAGTGTTCTGTTTCTGAAAGCTGCCTACAAGTCAGCTTCTGTTGCTTGTTTTTATGATAATTTGAATCTGGACACTTACTGATTATTTGTCAAAGAGATGTGCCTTACTGAAACTGCAGCATGCCTTCTTAGCTAATATAAGGTCATGGAAGCCCACCTATTTATTTTATTCGTAGTTTTTTTCTGTTTACTTGTAGTGCTTGGAGATCAGTGATTATAAGCTAGTAAAAGAAGGTGTAGATTTGATTTTTGCTTTAGATACTGCTTTGGAACCAGCTATTGAGATGCACAGTATTGCATAACATGGACTAAAATTCTCCCAAATTCAGTTCAGAGGATTAACATTAAGATTGTTTTAAAAACTTGCAACACTTAGTGGACTTTGTTGGGCTGATTTAAGTGGAATTAAATTTATTTTCATGAACTGCTTCAGTTTTTTGAGGATAGTCTGATTATGTTGGGCTTGTTTTTAAATCAGAAAAAAACTATTTATGCTTTTTCCTTGCTTGAACTGAAGCTTGGCCTGACTGGTGTTTTTTTGGAAACTTAAACATGGCTGAACTTAAAGGATTATTGAATGAATTGTTGATGAGAGTTAAATGTTTACAGTAAATTGATTTGCTTTTCACTTTGGTTTTAAAGAGTGAAACACCATGATTGACAAAACAGAATAATTAAATTAAGCGTGTTTGGCTTGCTTTTTCTGCTTGGCTTTTGCTCTTATTCCTTAGTTTGTCTAGAAGCTCTGTATTTATCTTGTGGAAACTAGTCTGTTAATCCAATCCATAGATTGGCTAATTCAAATTTAGCACTCATTTACTAGATTAGTAAGAGCCCAGGCACTTTTTAGGACATTTTATAAGATTATAGGAACAGCCCAGACACTCAATGGACTGAAGTCACTACTTAAGTATCAGGCTTCTATACACTATTTTGGCAAATCGTTTATGAAAGACAAATTCTCAGGATGGGTATGTAGTGGATGTGTGTACTTTTTCCTCACTCCTTGTGTCATCTGATGCAGTACACCAATTTTAATGGCACCACTTTGAAAACTTGATGTGCTTCATATATCTGATGCAGAAGTAACTAGTGACTAGAAAGCTCCTCATACTCTTATCTGGTGTCTGTATGTGTTTAGAAATGAATATGTGGATAAACATTTTTGCAGGAAAAAACTGGGAAAATACAGATATGTACAAAGTATAACTAACAGCTGGTAAATTCACATATAGTAAAATTGTTGTAGGCCATGTACTTGAATTTTGGAGAAAACGTAAATTAAATTTCCAGTAATTACTTTATTTTCTCCTTTCTAAAAGGAACTTGTAGAATACTACAAGCACCACTCTCTTAAAGAAGGTTTCCGAAGTTTGGATACTACTCTTCAGTT
>NW_005842157.1:1162881-1183239 GCF_000455745.1 Alligator sinensis | reverse complement strand
TCAGCAGGACCAAGGAGTAACAGAGCAAGCAGCAACAGTGAGTGTTATGATTTTATATACTGTTTGCCATCATTTAAATACTAAAAGCATACTGATATTTAAAACATCTTCATTTTGCATTTTTGACATATAACCAATTAATATGGTAATGCATTTAGCTACAATTTTTTCTGAAGCTAAGCAGAACCAGATCTGCCAGCAGGTTTATGAACATGTCTAGCGAGACTTCTCTGCTGCCAAACTTAAAATCAGATTGGTGTTCAAGAATCTATTACAAATGCTAGTGAGAAATTAATTTGCAGTCTGCCTAATTTTTGCAGACATTTGAATTGGCTGTACTGTTTTCTGCTTTGTGCATTAATAAGCAGTTGTGTCCATTTCTAATCTAGGATTGGAAATTAAATGAATCCGTCATGTAATGTGACTGCATACCGTAAACTAGGTTTTCAGTAATGGCACATCTTCTTTCCAATAATAAATCATTTGTTAAGTCATCTTGTTTTTATAGTTGAATATGTAAGCCCGTGTAATACTTTTAAAAAGTTTTAAAAATACATATAATTTAATCACCTGTTTCAAATATATTATATTTGGAGGTATATAATATAACAGTGGGGATTTACAATATTGTACTGTCCCTCTTTCTACTATTCAACATTTTCACGCTTAAATGGAATGCTGTGAAACTATTGTCACTAAATGCATAGTAGTCCAGTGTTGCATCAAAAGAATTGCTACATATCATGTAAAATGTTTTTTTCTTTATGAAGTTGGATTAGATTTTCCACCATTGCATGCAATGCCCATGCCTTTGCACTGCACCAGAAAGTAAAAGGAAAATGACAACGGATGGTGATTTTAACAATATGAAGAGTGCAATGAATGAGGAAACAGTTCTGGCCTAGTTTCTTGTGATAATGATTTGGCCATCCCATCGTCATAATTTACTATATATCTTAGATTTTGACCTGTTCAGACCTTTAGTCCAAGAACACATCTGTGTAATTTAGGAGGATTTCTCCTTCCTTATACAGAAGCACAGGAGCATTTAGGATAGCTCATTTTAAGAAACTATCCCTCTTTGTATTAGCTTTCCCTATCTGCTCTCCTAGTATCATCTCATTTCCTTTTGTTTCCTTTCCCTGCTTCCCAGGCCTTCAGTTTTTTTCTCCTATGATATCTTGTTTCCCATGTTTTCTGAGTAATTACTTACACCTTGTCTTTCTTTTTTTCCTTACCCTCTCCTTCCTTTTCCACCATCCCTCTCTGCAATCTCTTTCTCTACTTCCCCTTCATCCCTGTCCTGCCCAGAGGTGATTGTCCTGGAGAATCTTCCCCGTCTCTGCTGGATCACAGTTTAGCTGATTTAACATAAGAACAAACAATAATGCCTTTTTTTTTTCTCTCTCAGAGAACAAACAATAATGCCTTTTTTTTTTCTCTCCCAGCCCAGCTGATAGAAGGTATCCATACCAGCTAGAAAAGTAGTGATTTGCAGCAGCATTGGGCAAACCATTGCAAGTGCTTGTAGGATGTAAGATTTTACATAGACCTATTCCACAACCTTAATTCCACACAAATGAAACAATTTCCTGTGACAGGAATTCACGGGAAATCCATGGAAGGGTAGGAGAAATCAATATAGTGTGCTCTCACTTTAGTAAGGAAGTTGGCAAGCCTATATTTGTGCTACCATGGAATTCAGATATTTTTGCTACATTTGCCAATGGGGATTGACAAATTTTCTCTTAAGGCCAAACTTGAAAAGTTGTTTCATTTTAGAGTTCCAGTGTAAAACCTAATAGATTTACCCAACACTGTTAACAAAGCCCAGATACTTTGACTTAGGGTGACACTTTGATTAATGAATTAGACAGTTTTCTTTTGAAGTGTCATCTTGTCCCTGTGAGGTGTGTGGGATTTTTTTTTTAGAAAAGTATCCTTGATTTGCAAACCATCTGTAAATCATGCTGCTTAGTTTTTACAGCTGTCCTGTTAGTTTTCACCAAGCTGGCATTAGAATAGTCTCAAATCTAGGTTGTGTGAACCCTGAAGTATCTGAATTTAAATGCAGTTTGAGAATCAGACCTTATGTTTTGTTAGGAGGGGTTGGAACAAACCAAGAGATTTGCTGGAGTTTGACTCCCTTCAATCACCCTACAAAGGCAGTTGCTCCTTGACCTTTTCCCATTCTCATTTGAAGGCAGAAAGGCTAGCTGTTGAGAGGGAGCCTCTCTAGCAAGCTGACAAGAATGAGGTTTCCAAGGGATGGGGATAGGCCCATCCCATCTGCATCAGACTTCACAAGCACAGGTTTGGTTGGTGTCATTATTTTGTCAAGCTTCCAACAGAATTTTAAGCAGATTTTAAGGTCCTTGGTACATGTTGGGCCTAAATAGAGAGAATGTTTCTGACACAGGATGGTTTCAAACTACTGGAAACCTTGACAAAACTGTATCACCTACAGGTGCTGAAATCCAAAAGGCAACTTCAAGATGACTTAATTTTCTAAGATAATAGAAAAGAGGTTTACCTTCATTCATTTATAAACATTCATTTATTTGTGTGTGTGTGTGTGTGTGTGTGTGTATACACACACATATATGTATTTATATAATTCGGTTTTATTTATTTCCCTTGTGTAGGATGAAGTATTAATTGGCTCCTTGGTTTCCCAGTAATTTACATGACTTTCAATACTTTTTTTTTTGTGTTACTACTTAGGCAAAGGGTGATTTAAAAGCTGAACTACTTTAGTCACAGTCTTCTTAACAGTAAATTGTCATTAGAACCTAATCTTTTTTTGTGGCTACAATTAATTTGGCTTTCTGTGTAATTCAGAACATTTTGCAGTGGTTCTGTTTAATCCCACATCTCCCCAGAATTATGTCCTCATTTTAGATATTTATTGCACTGCTTAAGAGGTTATCCTGTCAGCTATGGAATATGTCAGGATACCTAGGCTTTCACATTAGTTTTATTTTAAAAAGTAAGTCTACTAAGATGAGTTTTGATGCCAGGGCTTGTTCTGGGGGTTTCGTTTTTAGTTCTAGACTTTTGATTTTGTGAACACACATGATTGTACCTAGAAAAATAAGCACACATCTTCAACCCTCCCCTTGCCCCCCAGCCCAAAATAGAAAACTATCCAGAAACACATGGTAGCACAGTCATGTGACTAACACCCTGATTAATGTGAGTAAATGTCAGCCAAAATAAATGACAGTTTGAGGCCTGTCTAGAATGGGGTCTATGAAGTAATTTGAATGTGAACAGAGTTGTTTTGGCTATATTTACAAAGTAATTAAGACTAAGTGATATTGTCAGGTGTTTTCTTAAATAAATATTTAGGCTAGCACTCAAAGCTGACCACAGGGTACCTAACTGTTAAAAGGAATGATGTTAATATAGTAAAAAGAAAAAAAAGCCTCTGTTCTTAAAGATCTGCGTTGAAAGTACTGCTTGGTGACTAGAACAAAGACAGCCTCTTGTCACTAGCATCCTAGCACTGTTAAATAGCAAAACTCCCTTTTGTTTTAAGTGGAGGCAAGATTTTCTTGTTAGAATCAAACCCTCAGTCAGATCTGAAGTAAAATTATTTTAAAGAAGACAGCATATTGTAAGAAGAGGAAAGAGCTGTGTAGTCTAATATGTAGCACCTATTCTTTCTCATCGTATCGTCATCCTTTTTATTCCATAGCTTTCTTTCGTACTATAGCAACGTGTTTTTCTTTCCCTTGGAACTTGTACTTGCACTTTTGTAAAGTCACCTTCCTCGTTTGCATAACCATCAGTCCATAAACAATGTCCTTGATGCAGCTGTTCACATATGGGTGATCTTTGCATGGCTATACCTTTGCTTTTTTTATTCGCTGCATGAAAAAGCTCAAGTCCATAGTCCTGCAAATAAACATCTGAAAGCAAAGAGTAAACTTGCGGGCAGTACAGCTCTACACTACCCTCAATATACATCCGGGCTTTGATGGTGCAATTTTGTTAAAAAGGAAAAATGCTCCTCCATTTTCTCTTTAAATCCCATGAGAACATCAGCACTACTAGCAGGTGTGTGCTGGGAAATAACCACCAAGTGCTAACTCAACTTTTCCAGATAGCATTGCAACATGATAGAGTATATTGTGGAAACGTTCATAAAACCCAAACTTCTCTGAAATGTTTCTTATATAAATAGTTAAATCGCATTTGGAGATCTCTGTTTGCTGTTACTATTAACATTATTTCTTCATTGCTTCTCAAAAAAAAAAGTGATGAAACATGAGAACATATGGGTTGAGTGGGTTACACTTCTGGGTTAGGTCAATTCAGTACATTTATCTTTACTTTTTTTCATTTAAAAATATGGCCATAGGCCACCATAGATTTGTTAGAGGTCTAATAAAAATTTCTTTTAAGGCTTTGATTGTCTAGGGGTAGTATTACATTTTTTTCAACAAACAAGGGGCTAGAATGAAGTTATGACTGTACTGGTTAAACAGATGACCCAGCCAACTTCTTCCATCCTACATGCACTCCGGACCTCAGCAATTTTGCTGAACTTGGTATCTTCAAGGACATTATTTGGTCCTCAGAGGATATGACATATGCAGTAATTCCCACTGATGTTAATGTCTATTTGGGTGAAATGTGAACACACATTCTAAAGGAACCTAACTCAATAAGGTAGTTAAGCACATACCCAACTTCAGGCATTTGACAAATCCTGATGATACACTAGGGCTGCGCTCATATTTGAAGGCAGACACCTGCTCAATTACCAATAAAAAGCATTTTAAAACTTCAGGAGAAAATATTTTACTTGCAAGAATTAATTGTTTGAAATTCCTTTCTCTAAAACCCGATTGGTTGGTGTTTTTCTGTCTTATTTTTTGAAAATGCAATTGTGACGGATTAAATTCTAGATTCAAATTTCCCATGTCTTCCAGGCAAAAAAGGTCCTTCCGGACTTACTCAGCATAGGACCTTAGTTTCCTTATTACTGATGATTACATAATAATATTTAAATATTTTGACAATATTTCAATGTTCTTTTGCTTCTCTCTTTTTTTCTTTCTTTCTCTAAGCCCCCTCTTTATTCTGTGGGTTTTCTTTTGTAACTCCTCCAGACTACAGCTTTGTTCCCCCTTCCTCCAGTCCTTTCTGGTCAGGTACTGCTTACTGCTTTTATATTTCTTCTAAACTTGCTTCTTTTTGTTTCTATGTGCATCCAGTGAGGGAAGGGATGAATCTTTTTTATGTATTCACTAAATACATGTGATATACTGAAGACTGATGCTAAATCTCAGTAATTAGATAATGCAATAAGTTGCTGTGACAAGATAATCCAATGTGGAAGACTGATCTTTTTATATGCTAAGAGTACCACAGTCTTCTAAATTGCTTTAAAAGCATACCTTACTGTATGCAGAGTTTGAATAGACACAGCAGATCTCATGTGGTTACTGAGCCACCATTCAACAGTGGTGTCTGATAGCTAGTAGCATCATATTTTTCATCAGTTTGTATAAATTAATCTCTAAAACTTGCACTGTTTGAAAGTCAACCAAATATTCATCCCGTCCCTACACCAAACCATATCACAGCAGCCTCTTAAAAGTATAGTTGCTAGAGTTTTGTTGTCGCATGTGCTTTCTTTAGATTCTGCATTGTTTGTCAGTTAATTTTCCTCATCTGTTTTTCAAGTGTACTTGTGTTGTTTCTTTTCGCCTTGTATAACTCACTTGATTTGACACATTTGCAAGGAACAAATTGTAAAAAGAAGTTTGAAATGATAGCAGTGCTAATCACAATTCTAATGACATTATGGTAAATTCACAACCCATTACTATACCCATGGTAATTAAAGACACTTTATAGCCGTTAAGCCTTGGTGCACCACCCTTTTGGCAACCGCTAAGAGAAATTTTGCCAGTTAGAAGATAAATGTTTTGCAGAGCCCCGGAGGTGTGTAAACAGCAGCAACTGTTACCTCTTTTAAAATAAAGCATTGTTTTCATCCCTTATTCTGGCTCTTTTCCACTTAGGGTGGAGGATTGGAGCTACAGTAGTTCAAAGATCTCTGGGATTGAGGTAGTTCCTGTACTAGAGAAAGGAAAACTCCTAGCACACGCATTTCTCTTTGTGCGTAAGCCTAGCTTCATGCTAGACCTGGCCTTTTGCAGCTACAATATTTTCTGAGGTTTCAAAAATCTTCCCTTTCTGTATAAAGATGAATCTGAGACCTTTCAAGGTTGTTTAAAATAGGGGAGAAAAGAGAGAGAGGAAGAGACAGTTTGTGGGGAGAAGAGATGGAATGTAATAAATAACCTGGTGGCTAGTGCATTCACCTGTGATGTTGGAAATCAAGGTTCACGTCTTTGCTGATTTCAGGCCAGGGACTTGATCCTCAGTATCTCGCATCCAAATCAAATGCTTTGGCCACGAGACTACTCTCTGTTCCACAGTGGGTCTCTTTCAGTCTCTTCTGCTGGTGTTAGTTCTACAAATAATTACGGGTTTATAGTAGGGCTGTCAAATGACAAAAAACTTTGATTGCGATTAGTTGCGCGATTAAAAAAATTAGTCACAATTAGTCACAATTTTAATTGGACACCTAAAAACTCAAAATTATGCACAGAAAAACACAAAATTATGCAGGTACTTTGTATGGTTGGGGTGGGTGTGGTGTGTGTATGGGGGAATGTGTGAAGGTGTGGGGGGCTGTGGGGTGCATGTGTGGAATTTGGACCCAGGGGCCCCCACACACCGTGGCAGGATGTGGGGTACTGTGGGTCAGGAGTGAGGGAGGGGCAGCAGCAGGGCTGGGTGTGGCTATGGCTTGGGAATGAGGGACACACACCCATGCATGCACACCATGTCTGTAAGTCTGTGGAGGGGGAAATTGAAGGGGGGGGGCGCAGGTTGAGGCCCCCACAGTGAGAGAAGGAGTGGGGCAGGGGCAGGTGGGGGCAGGGGTAGGCGCTGGGTTGAATGGCACCCAGGGCCAGGGTGGGTCGTGGGATGGAGCCGCAGGTGGCTCATGCAGGGGCATGGGAGGAGGCAGCTCCCCACCACTGTGTGCACTCCCAGGGAAGGCATGAGGGACATGTGCTCTCTGGGTTTGTGAATGGGGCAGAGGGTGGGCTGCCTGCTGGGGGCTGGGACTCTGCATCCTGATGCCTTTGCTTGGGGAGCTGTGTGACACCATGTTGTGGCTCCCACTGCCAGGCGGGCAGGGGATGCACAGCATGGCCAGTGCATGGCTCCCAGGGCAAAGGCAGCAGGATGCAGAGCCCCAGCCCCAGTCTGCCTTCACCCTGTGCAAAAATCTGGGTAGCACATGCTCCCCATGCCTCTCCCAGGGGTGCACAGAACAGCATGGAGCCGCACACCCCCTTCCCCCTTTGTGCCTCTGGATGAGCCTCTCATGGCTCTGTCCCATGACCTGTCCTGGCCCTCGGGCCCCATTCACCCCAGTGCCTGCCCCGCCCCACTCCTCGTCTCACCGTGGGGGGCCTCGATCTGCTCCTCCACCCCTCCCTCTACAGACTTACCAGTGTGGTGCTGCTCTACATGCAGCATGCAGGCTACGGCTGCTTATGTGCATCTGTGAATGAATCTTTGCTATTTATGACAAGGAGAACATCTGCAACAAGAGAGGGAGAGTCACTTCAGAATGCCCTGATTGCCAGGCTATCAGCTCTTCATTAGGTTAGCATGAGCTGTATCAGTGGTCAAGTCCCAGATGTGAATTGGGACAGATGTGAATCTTCATCTCTCAGCATGGGCAGTTGACTATTCTGGTGAGTAAGGGTGCCTCACATATTCTCTCCCTAGCCCTCATGCTGACCCGTTTTCACTGTCTGGATTGGCACCTAAGGCTTGATGTATTCTCTCTACTAGGCCCTTTCTTGTTTGTGTATAGGACTATCAGTGGAACAGGTTGACACCCTTCACTTATTCCCCCACCCTCCCAAATAACACCTCCTGAGGTCCATCTTCTTCACCTTTTCCTGCTTACCTTCCTGCCTTGCTCTATTTTCTCCTCTTCTCTAATTATGCTTTTCTCTTTTTAAAATGCCTCCCCTAGCTTGTTTTGCAAGATTCCTCTCTCTGCCCAATTCTGCCCCTCTTTCTTTCCCATTTCCTCCAATATTGTATTACAATTCACTGCTTTTCTCATCTTTTTAGTTCTGTTCATCCCATTGTCCTCCGTTGATTCCCCTTTGCCACATCTCTCTCCCTTCTCTACCCTGTTTTGTTCCTTGTCCCTCACTTTTCAATCTCACTTTACCTTACCACTTTAACTCAGCTCATAGCCCCCTTCTAGAGTCCAAAGTGGCCCCCCTGCTCCCAATATTACTTATTGGCCCTTATGTTTTGAAACTATTTTTCTCCACTTCCCTAACAATCAGTTATTGCTATTCCCACCCACCAAAATCAGTTACTTACCCCATAACATTAACTGCTGCTACTTCCCTTTCCCCCCAAAATAGAATGATTGTGCCTCTTGTCTGCAAAATCAAATACTGCTACCCCACTGCCAGCTATTCTTGCTGTAGTCCTGCTAAGGTATCTGACATAATGTGGATACTAGCGCTTATGGTACTTGACATACTAGAGTGCAAGTAATGTATTATACTGATGGCCTACATTCTAATCTACAGCATCTTCATATTGTGAACATGAGCCATAAATCAAGTTGCTAATTCTCTTTTATATACCATAAGTATATTCTAAGCACTGCAGTATACTTACTCTGCAAAAGCTATAGAATGCTATGATGTTATAGTTAAAACAAGGGCATAATTCATTTTTAGACATGAAGGTTAAGGTATTTGCTTTAATCACTGATGTGTGATGATCATTTGAATGCACAGTTTGCTGTTGTTAAGTAAAAGCTGCTATTCATATCAAATGCTTCTAGAAGTTACAATTACTTGATTGCACAGTGTTTGTTACTGTTTGTTACTGTATAGCTGCTGTTTATATCAAATATTTGTTCTTTGTTCCTTATGAAGCCACAACCCATATCACATAAAAATATATGCAGCAAGGCTGCAATGGTTTGTCTTGTCATAGCTGTCTAGATGTTCCTAGTGTATATGCCATCTCCTGTGTTTTCCTTATTTTTAAGCAGCATTTTCTTGTGATCCTTTACCATTAAATTCTCAATGAAGTTTTCAAAATAGAATGTAAAAACAATTCCTGAAGATCTCTGGGAAACCCTAGTTAGAAATAGGTTTTATTCTCTATATAGTTCTGAGAGAGAGGATGTTAGTGAACATTCCTCTGCGTCTTCATTGCTTGCCATTTACCCAACATAAAACCAGAATCTTTTTCACAGGGGTTTACCTTTCCTGATCCAGTTTCCAAATGGCCAGTTTGTCTAGAGCCAGCTGATTATGTGGGGAGCCAGCTGTAAAAAACCCAAAAAACCGTATCAATTGAAAATGCTGTTGATGTCACTTACATATAGTACCTTAAGGCTTTGGCAGATGTTGGTTACTGGGCCAGCATCAAAATCGAACATATAAGTCGATGACTATTTTTTTCTAAAATATTTAAATTATAGGTCTAGTCCTTTAAGTTGCTTTGCTCCCTTACTTCCTATTAGGAAATGAAGGTGATTAGAATCATGCAGGAATTAATTTTGTAAGACTTTATAAAGGGAAGATTAATTCGCTTCAATTCAAAGCCAGTTTTAGTTGCGTGCAGCTTTTGCACCTGTGAGGTTAAAAAAATGTTTGAAAACATTTTTATTAATTTAAAACATTTAAGTTCCACTTCAACAAGCTATTTAAATATGTATATAATTTCAAGCTTTTTAAGCATCAATTTTATTTAAACTAGACACTTTAGGTACCTTGTTGAATTGTGGCATATTTTCTTTGTTGTGGGATTTTATTTAAAAAAAGGTAAACTGTGCTCAGGTTTTATGTCTGATGACATAAATTGCAAAAAAGCCTGGGTTTACACGATCAATGGTCACACAACAGATAAAAACACTCACTTACTGTGGAAACTTGAGTACTTTTTTGTTGGTCTGAGTTGGAATGAGTTAGTCTGCAGCAGATAACATGAATTAATATTTGACTTCAGACTTATTGGAAGAACACTACCTTATTCTGTTTATTTTGCCTCATTAGAGGTTTAAAGTGAAATCAAGTGGAAATGTTAATAATCTCTTTGGAAACAAACTAGTGACCTGTAAAATATGTTGATGTACATACCTTGCAGCCAAATTTATTATAAAATACAACAATGTAATAACTTTCCAATTTTTTTATGAATCCTTGGGAAGATTTTTGATTTAGTGGCATTTTCATTCAACTGGATAACATTTTTTTAAAATCTACAAACTACATAATCCTCCAAACTCCTATTGAATTAACTAATAAAGAATGCATCTCCTTCTCTCTAATTAGCGTAGTTACTTTCTTAGTTGCATGCAAATTATTCCTAGTTTATATTGTCATAGAATCCTTGTTAATTTTATAATATTGATATAATTCACCTTAATCAGTTAGTCTGGAGTTAAGAAACTGTAATAACATTGATTTCTTGTGTTCAATTTCAGTGCTAAGTCCAAAAGTTATAGGTATAGCCATAGCCCGGTATGACTTCTGTGCAAGGGACATGAGAGAACTTTCCTTATTTAAAGGCGATGTGGTAAAAATTTACACAAAGACAAGTGCAAATGGCTGGTGGAGAGGTGAAGCAAATGGAAGGGTAGGTGTTTCCATTTTTTGCCATCTTCATACATCTCATGCACCTTTTTCATACTCTTTGTCTCACAATATGTGTGATGTAATCATCTGTTTCATAGGACCCACACAGAATGCTTGATCATTTTTTGCAATATCTAACTGAATGAGGGTCTCAGTTGAGACCTAACTGGTTGATGTTCAGTTTGCATAAGACTGTTTGGGGAAAGTAGTCAGGAAAAATAATAGAATAATATCAGCTGCTTTGAATTGCTTATGCTTCGTTAGGGTCATCACCTGAGAATCTTGAATATTTGGCTGTTATTAAATGTCTGGCTAGCAAGGAGTGTTTTTAGTTGTTTTCTCTTTTGGTATGTGTTTCACAACCCTAGAATTGGTTTCTAATTAGTTCCCAGCACCAATTCAAGGTGTCATTTTTGACGTATGAACTTAATAGTTTCCCATTAGGAGCCACCACTGTTCTACAGCACAGATAAATGGAAGTGCTCAGGACAACAGCACCTGGTTTATATGGCAAATTTAATTTTTAATTAGGCCAAAAAGTTCACCTGATTTAGGGGAGGAAGGGTAAAAGTTCATTTGGGTGGTATTTGGGAATGAAAGTTGTTAGCCCTGTTGAATTTGATGGGTAGGAAGAATGTTGGGTTTTAGAGCATTGTGTTATTTGAAGAGATTGCTGTCATTTTGTCTGTCCATGCCGCTAGAGTACATGACAGGAACACTAGGTTGAAAGCACCATGGAAACCTAAACTCTTTTTGAAGGCCTAATACGCAGTGTGAAATGGTTGCTCTTATTCCAGTCTTAGTGAATCAATATCCTCCTCCTTAAAAAAAACAGTCAACTGGCATTCCTTTTGACAGCCTCAGCAGAACAGACTTGGCATGTTCTCTTCTCATCTCTATAGATAAGTATATCCAGAACAGGGTTCATGATGGAGCCTGTAGTTACTTTTCTTGTTGGGCTCTGTTAGATTTATGGTCTTCAAATTGAACAGTCTGCCTTCTTTCATGAGTGTGAAATAATTAAATTATAAGAGTCTGAATGAAAAATATAAAAGAACAGTAAAAAGATGAACAAAAGACTGCCATACATAACATGTTCCTTAAATTAGGGGCTCATTAATTTTGGGAAGGTGACTTTAGATTTTCTAAAGTGTAAAACATTGGGCTCTGCCTTGAAATTCTCTCTCCTGGAAAAGTCTTCCTGATTGCATCATGAGTTAGAGCATGTAGCATTCCTTTTTTTCACTCTGGCAGAGCAGTGGGAATATGGACTTGTGGCCTTGACTGTAGCCTTGAAGAGTGCTTAAATGCCCTTTACCTCCACCTCCAAGATGGGAGCAACAGTTTTCTGCCTCTACTAAGACGTCTGCAGTAGGACCTGAGGAGGAAGGTGCTAAGTGTGCCCCGCTGACACCTCATGCACCTGATCAACTGATGCACTATAGACCTGGAATCTCACCAGTGCGATTACTCAAGTTTATCCCCAGTGCTCACTCCTGATCTCTGTGTCCAGCAGGGTCATGAGAGGGATAGTCTCACCAGTGACCTTCCAGTTCTGAAGTATGCTTAGACCCAGGTGATGAGGCATGGTCAACCGAGTCTTCCCTAGGAACAGCCACTGCTGCAGTCTAGATGAGCCACCTTGTTTCTGCTCTTATTTTTCTTATTCCACCTTTTAATTCTTTGTGGTACAGTGATAGTCATCTAATTCTAATAATTTTGCGTTGCTTGATTGAATTACCCTAAATAAGTGCTCTGGCAGGCCGGTCAAGTTTATACTTTTATCCTGCTGTCTACTCAGCAGAACTATCATTGTTTTGCTTAATTAGGTGTTTGGAAAAATTGTGTTGTCTCATTAGCCTCCTATGTATCGTTTTGTTCTGCTTTTTCTCCTTGTTGTTTTTAGGTTGGCTGGTTTCCATCAACGTATGTTGAAGAGGATGAATGATTTAAACACTCACTTTGTTATATTGAACAGAAATTTCAGGGACTGTACAACATAAATTCTGCAAAGTGCTGTTGGTCTTGTTAAGCAGCAATTCTGTCTGTCCAAACCCCCCGGTCTTAACGTTCGGATTTCTACTGTAGTTTGTGCTGACAGATTAATGGCTTGCCCAGAGCTGTGCAAGAAACAACCTGCCAGTTTGCTATCATGAGGGACCAGTACAAAGCCCAGACTTCATCTTCCCTGAAGACCTCTGCAAAACAGATTTCTTTATGTTCCTTTTCATTTCATCTGGTAGCACACAGTGAATACTAGCTATTGGTAAATGTTTTAAAACCCTCTTTTCCCTAGGAGTGAACACTTCTGATGGTACAAGTAGATGCTTATTATACCTTATCACTGCATACAGGAAAATGAGTGTTCAGTCATGCTGGTGGGCATAAAGTAGATTCAGTATACTTATTTTGAAGCATTAAAGCATCCTTACTTATCAACTTAAAAACATCCATAAACAGAGTGAACTGTTTTGAAGAAACTACTACTGAAGTGAATATGAATAGTCTTCATTTCAAGGTGTGCATAAAGCTGGTTTTAGCTGACTACTTTGAGGTCCTGTTTAAATTTTCTATTTGTTTTGACAGCAATTATAAAAAAAAAAAGTGTAGTGTTATCTAAGACATGCTATTTCTTGAAGAACTGTCTGTAAAATAGGATTGTGGAGTTTTTGTCTCTGTGATTCCCAAAGTGATTTTTTTTTTCAATTTTCAAGTAAGCAGCTGACTCTATAAATGCAGGCAAATGTTGCCATGATGTGGTTCTGTTAGAGCTTGTACATCACCATTAATTTAAAAATTTTGCAGGTCAGATTCTTCCTCACTTTACATCTGCACCACTGCTCTTGCTATATTTGCTTTTTGGGGTTTTGGAGGTATTTTCCCTTGGGTCTTTGTGATGGGCCTTTTCATCCCTTTGTTTTTTGCTAACAGGTTTGGAGTATGCATCACCTTAACATTTAGTGCAGGGGTTGGCAACTTGCGGCCCAAAGGCTGGATCCAGCCAGTAGTAACCATTGATTTGTGCCTGGAGCCATGGGGTTTGGGACTTAGAGAGCAGGGGATTTTGCCCCTCTGTGGCCAGGCAGTGGGGTGCTTGGCCTCTGCTACAGCCAGTCGGTTTGCCTGTACTGTGGCCTGGGACTTTGCCAGTGCAACAGCTAGGTGGTAGGGAGAAGCAGCAGTGGTGGTGGTACCCAGGTCCTGGTGCCAACCCGCCTTGGACCTGAGCTGGGTCATTCCAGCCCATCTGCTGAAAACACTGTTAACCACTGATCTAGCATGAACTGTCTTTGGTGATTAGGGCAAGATAAAGGAAGCTTACTAGGATTTCTTCCTGTTTCCCAGCACACTAATTCTGATGGTTACTTAGGTAGAGTGGTGGTAAGTTGGTGGCAATGCAGTGTAGTGAGCTTTCCTTCCATAATATAGTGAGTGTATGTAAAGGAATGTTAGCTTGAAAGGCTGTGACCTTGGGCATCAGGCATGCCAAAGTGGCATCTGTCCTTTGTGAGTTAGCATTTTCATAAACTTGGAAAGTCCTGATTTATTTAAGGGAAGGCTGCGATGTGATCGGTGTCATTGTGCAGGTGTGAGTATGCAATTTTTAATATATAGAATATTTCTTAACTTTAAAGTTGGAGATAACCCACAGTTTAAGATTTTATATTTTGTTTTTCCTGAGGGTAATATTTCTCCCACTCCCTTCCACTGAATGAAGTTGGAGAGTCTACCCATGCACACATCTTGCAGTTGGACTAGCAATGTGGCTCCTTTGCAACTCTCTTTCCATATGATGGACTTGATTGTTTTCACTGGTCTTCTACAGAATGGGACCTGCACAAGTCCCATTGCAAATCCTGTCTTCTTTCTGTTCCCTACTTCATGCTGGCCTATTTGTGGTCAGGCTAAAAGTCCCATTCAGAGGATAGATTTTTTTCAGTAGGACCCTTCCCTCGCTGCAGCCTTTCTACCAAAGTGCTACATGATTCAGGCACTGTGGTCTGGGGCCAAGTGAGGGTAAAGTAAGTCTTGCAGAAAGCAAGGTAAGTTCCAGCCTTAATGGTGAACCCCTGCTGATGTTCTTTTGCTTCAGGAAGTTTACCTCAAAATTAAGTAAACTGTGATTTCATTGAATATGTTGTTTGATGGAACCAGTTCAGAGAACTTGTAAGTATGTAAATAATTCCTACAATGTTTTTTATAAAATGATCTGTACAGCTAGTTAGTCTGGGGGAATGTTGTCTTTGGTCCTGTGCTGCCATGCGGTAGTATTTGTGGGCCTGATCCTGTGCTCCTTAAGTGGACCAAATTGAGTCTTTGACAGTTTTGCCTGCTTAAGGGGTAGAGGAGTAGTCTCTATGAAATGTGTTGTGCTTTGCAGTCATATAGTTCTGAGGAGAAGCAGTTGAATTCGATACAAATTAAGAAACACATCTGGTATGTTCAATAACTTAGTTTAATTTTTAAAAGTTTGATAAGCAGTGCTGTAGGCTTTTTGGCAACCCAGGGGTTCAGGCATTTACCTTGGAGAAAAATTAAAGCCATAACTAAACATCTTTTTCATGGTTATAAATCCATGCATATTTTTTGAATGCCCTGTATTGGACAAGTTAATGCTGCATTTTAAATTGCATTTGTTTAAACCAAAGACTTAGTAAATATTCCAAGCCTCTGCTTCTACATATGCTTTCTTTTGCCTGTGTTGAGACCTTATTGTCATAGTACAGTAATGCAATTTGTAATATTTTGTAAATATGTGAATATAATAAACCAGTTGATTTCTTGTGTAAATTAATGTGGCAACATTTGTACTCTTTTTTTTTTAAAACAAAGGTATGGTTTGGCTTTTGTGAAGCTTTCTATGCATGTCAAGGCTTTCTAAGTACTAGCAGCAATTTTTAATGGTCTGTTTTATTCCTACTCTTGTATAAACTTTGTTTACCTGTGAGGCTGAGTTATCATTGTATTTGGAAAGTGGACTCTTCTTAAGGGTTTCTTTTTCTCAGAGTGTAATGTCCCTTTCACTAAACCCAGGACCACTTTGCATGTATTTGGACAACTACTTACATGAGGCCTAGAGACTATCACATCTTTTACCTGGCAAAGCCTGAATTTGTAATTTCTTGACTGAAGACCAAGATCCCTTTTGTTTATAAAGTTTGATTGTGGTGCCTTTCTTTCTTTGCTTTCTGTGTTCTCTTGCATGTAATTTTAGCTTCACTTGAGCTCAAGTCTGGAAATGCAGTCTTTTCTCAATTATTCAGCTGCCTAACTGCATTCCTATAACACATCCTATCTATACAATTTGGACAATATTGCCGTTATGCACTGTCTGTTTACAAGTAGAATAATTTTTGGGCTGATGAACTAATTCAGAGAGTTCTGTGATAATACAGCTGAAACATGGCTTTACTATGTCACTTCTGCTTTTTGATAAGAAAGCTTTTCTTTGTGAAGCCACCTTTCTAATAGATAATCATTAAACCTAACGAGGGACTTACACATCTCCACAGATGTAAGGCATAATTTTCCTGTCACCCATGAACATTTCATATATCTAAGACCTGCACCTAACTTGAGAGATGCAGAATGCTTCTCAATTAAATTCTACTCTTAGCAAAATTCATGCTCATTCATATGGAGGCTGCTTTTATTTATACATGAGAAGAGAGATATGCCCTCTTATCTCATAGGAAATTAAGAGGAATTATTGTAATTAGGGCATAGGAGCTATTTATGATTGGATTTCAAGCTCTGAAGATTTGGAAGCCAGCCAAGCACTGAAGATTTATTGGGATGTTTTGGTTTCATAGATTACAACCTTAGTAAGGAAAATTCCTGTGTCCTTCTCAAGAGCTGCCCTTCCTTCCCCCCCCAAAACAATCTCTAATACTTTTCTGAAGGGAGCTAATTATGGTGATGTGGGGTTTTGTCAATATGGATGAGAAAGTGTGAGAGGAGGAGAGGTGTTACTTGAAGAGACAGTTGGAGAAGAGTTAAAGTGTGTGTGTGTGTGTGTGTGTGTGTGTGTGTGTATGTTATAGCACATTCAACCTCCAGTCTAGGTTTACTTTAAGTGGGTTTGAAGTTCAGTGCAGAAGTTTTACATATATCTAGCTTAACTTTTGCAGTCAAGCCACAGTTGCAGTTCCACCTATTGCATCATTACTGCAATAAATTAATGGTTGTCACTTTGCCACACATCATACCTGCTCAGAGGTCTATAACGATATTGCAAATTTTAGACCTTCCTGTTCTGAAAGCACTAGCTTCCACGTGAGATAGGGAATCCCAGGTTATACACAAAGAAAATGACTGAATTGCTCTCAAAGGATATCATTAATAAGTTGTTATGGTAGAACTGTGACATTTGCATGATTTCTTACTGATACGATTGTAACAAAAGCACTCCAACTTAAAACTTGCTTCATTCAAGGTCGAATGTAGGACTGTTTTGCTAACTTGTATTAGGATCCTGCAGTTGTAACATTTGCATCATAACTTCTGAGCAACTGCCCTGCCTCCCCTTTTGAAGGGGCTAAACTATATGTTTGTCCATTTCCCTGGTGAGCATTTTCAGGCCAGTAATATGCAGGTGAGTAGTTGGAATTTTATTCGGAGGATGGTGGTGATCTAAACTGGATGTAAGTGCCTATCCTCTCTTTAGCCACTTTATTACAGTTCTGTTGCATAATAATATACAAAAAAGGAGTAGCATAGACTGTATGCAATTGTCATCATCAGCTCAGATCCTGGAATTTGAGAATTAATGTTACGTGTCTTGTGTACCCTTGCCTGTGTGGCAAATCCCGGAGCAGTGTTAAGAAGCATGACTCTCTCACACTTGGCCAGTGTGCACTAAAGCCCCCAAAATAGGTAGTATAGCTGGTTCAGCACAATCCTGAGCCACACCCAGGCTCTGGTGTGATTTTTAGTGCACACTGGGCCACAGTTAACCATCTACGTTGTTTAGTATCTGGGCATTTTTGTGTCTGGAGGGGGAGTAAATAGGCAGGAAGTGTTTATTGCTGATATTCCCAGACTTACCACAGAAACAGTGTAGACATGCCCCAAGAGAAAAATGTGAATGTTTTCTCCAGCACTACTTGAAAAGTGTTACAGAGTGTTAACATTCGTCCTTGTATCTGATGGAGGGAGGTAGTTCTGAGTCACTTTAACGTCATAAAGCTGTTTGATGTGGTCTTCATGATACATAAGTAATTTCACAAAATGTTGAAATGTTCAATGCATAAGTAATAAGGCCACAGGAATGAGTTTAAACCTAAGGAATTTTGATTGCAGAAAAGTGATTCATTGCACCATCTTGGCAACTTTCTTTTCAAGAACAAAGAGCCATTTGTTTTTATAGCAAATGAGATTTGGATTTCTAATTCAGTCTGATAATTCCTCATCTGTCGTACAGTTTGCTATCCATTAATTATGAGGCTTTCCACTGTTTACATGAGCATAGCATGAGATTTTATTTTGTAATCCCCTTGAAATATTTGAGATCTGTTGCTTCTTTTATTATAACTTTTACCTCGTAATATGCTTTTTTCTGGAAACTGTATGGGATCAATTTAAAACTTGGTAGGCTAACCTTCAACACATCCTATCTAACTCATAGTTAGAACAAATGACAGGTTAAGAGTTGGCTATTTGCTAAAAGGTTGTTTGCTTCTTTCATAACTCTCTTCCTGCTAAAATTGCTAGGGCAAATTTTAGCTTCAGGAAGGACAGACATAACCTGGAACAAAAAAACGTAGCCAGAAAACTGAAAAGAAAAAGCTCATCCCAGACCAATCTGAGGTGTGAAATTTCATGTTAATGCTAGTTCTTATCCTGGATAAATTTTGTAAACTATATTCCCAAGATGTCCGGGGTCTAATGATAGCATCAGATTGGAACAAGAAATCATTTAATGCTGTAGGACTCTGAAAATTTCACTAATGCAGGTACAGGGCAGTTATTGACTGGTGGTGGGGACAGCAGGCTTAATTCCAAACCTATTGGAGTTAGTAGGGCCGTGTGTAGATGAAACGGGAGGCATGTGTGCACCACACTTTAAAGCAGGCTGGATGCTTTTGCAATGCTTTAATGGTGTCAGTGTTTGCATGCCTTGGTGGCATATTGCACATTAATTCCAGCCACTGAAGAACATTCGGTGGCATAATGCACCTTAAATGACTTGGGGTGCAGCAAACTAAACCCCCTCCCAGAGTCTGCCTGCCTGCCAGCCTGAGTGGTACGGGGGTCCGGTATTTCCCTCTGTGGCTGCAGTGCCCCCTGGGTCCACACGAGCCGGGTGTCTATGGGTGGGTGCTGCCTGGGGGGGCTGTCACTACCATGAAGGGAAGCACCAGCCCCCCCCCCACAACCCGGGGACCACTCCATCTGCCAGCAGCTCGCCCTTCCCTCCCCACCAGAGAGGCAGGTAAGTCAGTGGGGTGTGTGCACAACACGGGGGTTTAATCAGCCGTAAATTGAAGCGGTGTTATTTAAAACCCACTGCTTCAATTTAGTGCCCCTGTTTAGTTTACACACGCACCAGGATTCTTTTCATTGTCTTAATGTATTTTTACTGCTCCAAAGAAGTTAGCATGTTGCTTCTCATGGATCAAAAGCATCAAGTGGTATGCATGACAGAGGGACCTAGCTTCCTGAATGTTTAACTGATATTATCCTGTAGTCTGTCTGTTAATACCATATTTACTTGCCTACCACATGCGCCTTCCCCCACCTAGAATCAGCCCTCCAAAATTGGGATGTGTCTCTTAAGTGGGGATACTGATTTTTCTTTGTTGGAATAGAAGTAAGAAGAAAAGAAGCAAAGAGATGCTGCTAAAATGGTTGCCAAGATGGCTACCACTTCTCCCTGCAGCACCATGTAGCGTATTATCTAGTATTATCCTTCTCACAATCACTGCTGAAGCATTTACTGAAAAGGCACTGAGTTCATAGATTTCATAGATTTCATGGACATTAGGGCTGGAAGGGACCTCGGAAGATCATCGAGTCCAGCCCCCTGCCCAAAGGGCAGGAAGTCAGCTGGGGTCATAGGATCCCAGCAAGATAAGCATCCAGTTTTATCTTGAAGGTGTTCAATGAAGGCGCTTGAACCACCTCCGGTGGCAGGCTGTTCCAGACCTTGGGGGCTCGGACAGTAAAGAAATTCTTCCTTATGTCCAGCCTGAAACGATCTTGAAGTAGTTTGTGACCATTTGACCTCGTCATCCCTTGGGGCACTCTGGTGAACAAACGTTCCCCCAGATGCTGGTGGTCACCCCTGATAAACTTGTAGGTGGCCATCAGATCACCCCTAAGCCTGCGCTTTTTCAGGCTAAAGAGCCCCAGGGCTCTCAGCCTGTCATCGTAGGGTCTGCTTCCCTGACCTCTGATCATGCGCGTGGCTCTTCTCTGGACTCTCTCAAGCTTCTCCACATCCTTTTTGAATTGTGGAGCCCAAAACTGGACACAGTACTCCAGCTGCGGCCTCACTAAGGCCGAGTACAGGGGGAGAATGACGTCCCGGGATTTGCTTGAGAGACGTCCCGGGATTTGCTTGAGACGTCCCGGGATTTGCTTGAGATCATCGAGTCTGACCCCCTGCATAGGCAGGGAAGAGTGCTGGGTG
>NW_005842157.1:1154236-1158886 GCF_000455745.1 Alligator sinensis | reverse complement strand
CCTCCCCCCCACCCCCACTAAGGGGTTAGCCCCCTCTCTCCACGGGCCCCGCTTACCCCGGCTGTGCTGGGGGTCGGCGGGGGGCTCTGCGGCTGCTGGGGGGGTTTGGGGGGCTTCTGGGGGGCTTCGGGGGAGCGGAGGCGCAGCGAGCTTTCACCCGTGCGTCTCTTGCTGCTTCCGAGCCTAACTCAGTTGGCTGAGGGAAAGTGAGCTGCTGCATGCAGTGTGGATAATCTTGATGAGGCTAGGGGTGTGGAAAGTGCACTTAATTATACACAAGATCTTATATAAAGAGCTATTTACAGTAAAGAAGTAACAGTCTTGCTATTGCCCTTGTAAGAGTCTGGAACCTAACCCTGTTGATGTTCTGCCATACCAAGAAGTTCTTGCTGCCTCACAAACTATTTCCAGGGATGCCATATTTCCTGGACACTCTGTTTCACTGAAAATAGGGCATACTGTTTGGAAGAAACAATTACATTTCAGTTCCTTCTCAATAATGTTCATTCTTTAAGAGTCAAGGACTTTTTTTGAGTGATATCTTTTATTGGACTAATTGCATGGTTGGGATAAAGTTAGACAAGCTTTTGATTACAAGGCATTCTTCAAGGGAAGATTTCCAGTGGAAGAGACTGAAGTAGTTGTCTTTTCTGGTTGAGTTGTAACAAGAGTAAATTACATCATAAATGCAATGAATGAAAGAAGAAAAAGACAACTGCTTAGTAATGAATATTGCTACCAAAATGGGGAAATACATTCCATCAGGGAACTTTACCCAGTGGAGTCTATTCAGATTCAGGCATTGCCCTTCTATCATATAGAATCATCTAAAAAAGGGTGGAAGGGACATGAGGTCATCTAGTCCAGCCTTCTGCTCAAAGCCAGAATCATCCCCGTTTAAATTATCCCAGCCAAGTAGTTGTCTAACCTGCATGTAAAAACTTCCAGGGATGGTTAACCTATTTCAACGTTTCTTAACCATCATTGTGAAAAAGTACCTTCTCCCAAGAGCCGGAATTCACAATATGACCTTCTGTCTTCAGAGTCCTATCCTGGCTCCTCAGGCTCCCACTGTATTTTAAACAAACCCTTTCAAAGAGTCCCAGAGGCTTGTAGACTACATTTCAGTTCTGCAGGAGGCACATGATAGGTTGATCAAACACAGGTACAGACCAGATTTGGAGATGGCATTTTTCATTGCACAATTACTTTCTTAAGATACATGTTTATAATAAACTTCCTAAATACAATGCTCTTATTCTAGCTAGTCCTTCCACTAAAAAATCCCTGTTCAGGAAACCAGGGTTTGTCTTGCTTCAAAGCTTCTAATACATGCAGCTTCCCCACAGCTTGACTTGCTGAAGTGAACCAATTGCTCAACTTTTGTCCATTTATAATTCTGTCACACATGATAGCCCATCCTTTAGTGTGAGGGGGAAGGGGCTGTTCTTGCAAAGGTAACTAATGGAAAATTAGCAGTAGGCTAGGAAGACTTATTTAGTCACTGTGAATGCTACTTGTGAGCAGTTATTTTACATTGGTAAGGTCTTGGTAAGTGAATTTTGCTAGGCAAGAAACCACAATGAATGAGATGTGTGCATATGCATGAGTGGTTACCTAAAAGGACCAATGTTAGGGTGAAACAGAGATGTCTGAATAGAATGGGGTTGACCATCATGCCCTTACTGGATGAGTAGGAGGTTCCTGGCTCCCAGCGGGTGCTAGGGCTCTTGCCAAATATGTTGTAGGCTATGACTTATGACAAGGATCGACAATCTATGACTATGAGGCAGAGCCAGCCTGCACTGTCCGTGGAGCCCCCCAAAGCACGGGGCCTGGGGCGGTCGTCCTGACTCACCCCCCTCTAGGGATAGCCCTGTTTTTACTATCCCTCCTTTGAGAACTTGTTTTGATCAAGGCCTCTCCCCTCAGGAAAGTAGACTTACAACAAGTTCCTCTGTTACATATCAGACATCCGCTGATATCCCTCTTCCCTCACCAACCCCCTAATTTTTTTCCTCAATACGAGCTACTTATTGCCTAGTGCAGGGGTGACCTATAGTCCTCATGTTGGATATGGGACATGGTGCCATGCCATTCAGTTTAGAAATTTGACACTAGAGGAGCAGTGTTAGTGTTAATTACTGTGGCTCGCAGATCCATGCCAATGAAAACTGCCACCGTTCATCCTGCTGACAAATTTCCAGATACATGGAGAGTCCTATGAGCTAGATGACATGGCTACATGTCCCAGATTGGTCCTAAGGATGAACCTTCCTGCTGGATCCAGCCCACGGACCAACCCTGCACTACTCATCCAGCCTGCAACAGTGGATGAGTTGAGTGAAATATACTTGCCACAGACCACTTGTAGAGGCATAACAGGTAAGTCAGTGGCTCTCTATTGTTAGTCCTGTGCCAAAATCCCCAAATAATTTAGATTAATGATCAGCCAGAACATGAGCCATCCATTTAGAGGAGGGCACAAGAATGGACCTCCTGCCACTGCTGCCCATGGCTCAGAACCTCTGCTAATGATGGAGATGAAAAGATAAGGGGATGGACTCGATGATCTTCCAAGGTCTCTTCCAGCCCTAATGTCTGAAATAATAGAGGAGGTAAAAGGCTACACATCCAAAATGGAATTGTCTGTTTGGTAAAGAGGCATATAAAATTTATAACCTCATAAAGGGTTCACAAGTTATGCAGTATTGTCACTCACTGGAAGCTGGATTCAGATGTTTCACTGGGATAATAATGGGGTTACTCTATGGACTCAAATTCAATCCTTATGTACGTAGGAAAGATCAGAAGATGGTTTGTGGTAAATAGCATAATTAGCACTTTTCAGAACATTTTCATACAAATGTATTTTCATTGTAATGTACTGTTTTACTGAAGCCAAAATTCCATGGAGATGTATCCATTTTGATGAAGTTTTTGACAGAAAGGCCTGATATCTATGGCTTTCTGCTTGCTTCTGGATATACTGTATTTACTTGAATAGAAGACAACCCTGATTATAATTGGATATGGGATAATAAGTAGATGCTATATATAGAAAATGTATGAATTTGTTGCAGTTTTCCAGGTATAGAATCTAATTATCAGAGGTTTACCTTGAATTTGTCCCCTTCCTACTGCTACAGCAGAGGAAATAAATCTGGGGGGGATCAGGCAGCCTTTTGCTGTCTAATTCCCTTGAACTGTTTCCCCTGGCAGCTCCTCTCCACTTCCCCTACTATCAGACCCTGCTGTCCCCGAGCACGTGGAAGTGAGGGGCAGATTTGAAAACAGTAACCTTGAAATTAAGCATGGCTGTAGCAATTTGCATATAGTACCCATAGAATTAGTTCATCCAGCAATGATTCATGTTACATTTTATTGAAACTGCTGGAAGTTTTAGCACATGTTTCATAAGCACAATTTTGAGCAGCGCTTTTGGAAATCTAGTATAAACTCATAAAAACTCTCCCAAGGTGGAGAACCTTGCATTTTTTGGTGTTGAACACCATCAGGTTCTCATCCGCCCATTTCATGAGCCTGTCAAGATCTGCCTGGATCACCCTCCTGTCCTTGGGTTTGGTGTGATCAGCGAACTTGGCGAGCCCGCTTCTGACACCCATGTGTACATCATTGATGAAGATGTTAAACAGTATAGGCCCTAGAACAGAGCCTTGAGGGACCCCACTGGTCACTGTGCACCAAGATGTTTGGCTTCTGTCAACCACCACCCTCTGGGTCCTACCATGGAGCAAATTCCCCAGCCAGCGGATCATGGTGAGGTCGCGGCCGCAGTTAGCTAGTTTTGCCAAGAGGTGATAATGGGATACCAGATTGAAGGTTTTTTTAAAGTCAAGATATATGACCCCAATCTCTTCCCCCTTGTCCAGGTTATAGGTCACCTGGTCATAAAAGGAAATGAGATTGGTCAAGCACGACCTACCCGCAGCTAACCCATGCTGGGTATCCCTCAGGATATTGCCATCAGCTAGTCTGTTAAGGATGGCCTCTTTGATAATCTTTTTCAAGACCTTCCCCAAGATAAAGGTCAGGCTAATGGGCCTGTAGTTTGCCAGATCTACTTTCCTCCCTTTCTTGAAGATAGGCACAACATTGGCCTTCTTCCAATCTTCCAAGATTCATTTGGGCAAAGCTCAATAGTCAAGTTCCAAAATTCAACTGAGCAAAGCTTAATTGTCAAGTCTGTGTGGCTCTACGACCAGGCAAATACCCTCCCTCCCAGACCCAGCAGATACTCCCCAAATCCAGGCAGGCACCCTATGTGCAAGCCCCAGGCACTTCACCATCATGTTTAGCCATCACAATCATGGAAAAAACTGCCTCAGTACCCCTTTCCCTCCCCCACCTCCCAACTCTCTTTCAAATCCCCTAGTTTCCTCAGTCCTTTCATTCATCATCATAATTGCTGGCATCATCTCCACTGTTGTGGTCATTGTTTTCTCTGGTAGTCCTGCAGCTGGAAAGTCTGTACCAGTCTTTTCTCTTCCATACGATCTCTACCATCTCCTTCCTGTCATCTACTGCTGTCTTTCTATAGTACCCCTTCATCTCACTCAGTCCCATTTTGACACAGTCCTTGACTGAGTGGTTCATGTATCTGTATATGAGCAGGTTCCTGGTCTTCCA
>NW_005842157.1:1152093-1154205 GCF_000455745.1 Alligator sinensis | reverse complement strand
GGCATTGCTGAAGCAAGAGATGAACTAGTCAAAGCAGACTGTTGGGGTCCCTTGCTTCTTATTCAAGTGACTGAACAGCACTTCTTCTCTGGTTAAGCTCTAACTCCAAAGCCAAAAGGCTCATGATTTATCACAGAGTTCACTGGGCTGGGCCCCACCAGAGTTGATAGCATTTCACTGACTGCCAGCTGGCCCACTGGGCTGGGCCCTCCCAGCTCCCTCATGCACAGCGACTGCCTACCCAGCCACAGCATGCCGTCCAAAGGCTGCTGCTGCTGTGCAGCTGCCACCTGGACCCCATCCAGCTGGCTGAACTCCAGAAGGGATGCCAACAATAGGCTGCTGAATGCCACAGCAAGAACTGCCCTTGTCCTCCTGGGCCTCCAGCCCCACCACCTCTGGGCCCTCTGGACCAGCCAGGACTGGTGGCTGCATGTCACCCAGCAGACATGAGAAGATGAACAGTGCCTGGAGGCATTCCAGATGACCCAGGCCACATTCCAGGACCTCCTGGAGCAGCTCCAGCCACACCTGGAGTAGCAGGACAGCAGCCACCCCTCCCCACAGACACCCAGCTGGTGCTTGCCCTGCTCAAGCTGACCACACCTGCCAGCCTCTACTATGTGGGCCATCTCTTTGGGGAGGGCAAGGTCACTAAGAGGGAGGTTGTGTCCTGGAGGTGTGTGGCACCCTCCAGGATGTGCTGGGGCACACACTACTCCAGGTGCACAAACCCCTAGAGGTGGTGGTGGGGTTCTGTGCTCTCAGATTCCCCAAGTGCATTAGGGTCCTGAATGGAACCCACATCCCCGACACCTGCCTGCTCCATGGTGACTGCCCCTTCTATAGCTGGATGGGCTTTCACTCCGTTGTGCTCCAGGCTGTCGTCAACCACTGTGGTGCCTTCACAAACATGAGTGCTGGCTGGGTGGGCACTGCGCACAACTTCTGCATTTCACAACTCCACCCTGCCAGCCCTGGTGCAGAGCAGCTGCTTTACACCAGGAGTACCGGACCTTTAGCTGGGTGCCAGGTGGTCCCTCCCCTCTTCATTGGGGACCCTGCCTACCCTCTCTTGCCCTAGCTTATGTGGCCCTACACCAGCAAACTAGACTCCCACCAGACCCACTTCAACCACTGTCTGGGCTGGACCCATGCCCTTGGTGGAGTTTATCTTTGGTTACCTCAGGGGACACTGGCGCACCCTCACCGCCCACCTTAAGTTTGCCAAGGACAGCCTACCCTGAATCACTTGCAGCCTGCATGCTGCATAATGTCTGTGAGGCCTGGGAAGAGTTTTTTGTAAGGCCTGGCAGAGGAGGCACATCAGGGGGAGGATGCCTGGGACCAGGAGCACCACTTGTGGTGGCAGTGACAGCAGCAGCAGGGGGCCGCCCCCCCCCCCCCCCCCCCCCCTCCCTGAGCCTCTGGGTGAGCTGCACACCTGTCCCCAGGGGCCATGGCACTGGATGTGAGAGATGCTGGTCAACCACCTCCTGCAGTCTGCTGTAGCCCACCTGGACAGCTGCCCACAGGCCTACCCCCACCCCCAACAGCACACTAACTATAGACATGTTTCAGAAGAAGTTTTTATTCCTCTCACATCAAACAGAGCCCCCCATCCCACCTCCATCTCCCCGCAACGACAGAGCCTCTCCACCACCCAACCCACCCACCAACAATAAAACACTCTCACCCCTGTGCAAACTATTTACAATGTGGTTTGTTTGTCATCCTAGGGTGGGGGGCCATGGGGTTGGGGTGCCTAGAGGGCAGAGCTCAGCGTGCAGGTGGGCAGCACTCCAGCCTCTGGTCATTCCCCAGTGGGTGTGCATGGTGTGGCAAGCCAGGTGGGTGGGAGGTTCAGCCAGGGGTTATGGCATCTGGTGGTCCCCTGGTGTGGTGGACTCCCCCTCTGGCAGCCAGTGTCCAGAGCTGGCAGTGCCAATATGTGGTCCTGGGCCTGCTGCAGAGAGTTCTGGCTCTGTGCCTCTGTGAGCAGCAGGCCTGGACCTAGGCAGGGGAGCTGGGTGGTGGGGGACCCATGGCAGGGAGTGGGGCAGGGGTCTTGGTTGGTGGAGGTGACACTTGGGTCTCTGCCTAGGCCCATGC
>NW_005842157.1:1149006-1151666 GCF_000455745.1 Alligator sinensis | reverse complement strand
CCTGCTGCTGATTGCCATGGTGTCACAGACAAACCTGTGCAATTGGCAAGGGACCCTGAGTTTCGATGGTGCAGGGGCAAGCCTGCGCTGCCCTGCAACCTCTGCCAGCACCTGGAGGGCTACCTGTGGCTGTACTACACATCCCTGTCCCCTGCATCTGAGAAGGACATTGCTGCTGGCATCGACGTGTTCTTCAGCACATGAGAGGCCCATGTCCAGGGGAACCCAGGGGCCAAGAGAATGTGGCCAAGCTGGGTGGGGAGGGGGGGGCAGGGTGAAGGGCTGGGGTGGGGGGGCTGCAGACAGCTGGAACTAACTCTGGTGGCCAGGAGTTTCCTGCTAGTGGGTCTGGGTGCTGACAGGCCTGGCAGGAGCCTGGAGCAGCCTGCAGACCTGGACAGTGTGGGTCCCTAGTGGCAGAGATGACCGGGAGTGAATCTACTCCTGGTTGGCATCTTCATGTGCGTTACTGCGCAGTAACTACTTGCAAGTAATTTTGCTACTTGCACCCACCCCAAAAAAAAAAAATTCCATCATCATAGTTGCCTGATATGGGTCATGTGTTTTATAGTCATGCTCAGTGGTTGCTTCATTTAATCAGCTTCATAGTTTCCATTGCAGGGCACATGCTGCTTTTGGCAGGAGTTTAATGATAGTGTATTTAGTGAGATTTCCTTGTATGTGATCATAAGATGAGGGACTATTTTCCCCATGCCAACTGGGGTGGGGGGGAACCTGGTCTTGGAATTAAGTAAATATAGTAGACTCAATACTAGAATCAGGTAGGCCCAAAAGAAAAATCAGAATGCTTTGCTCCCAAACAGACCATTCAACAAAACTGTATTTTATAAAAAGATGCAATTTCATTTTTGTTCCAGTGGAGAACAAAAAAACACTGAACCTCAAAAAATGTTGTGAAATGAAATTGTTGTCCTTGACTAGCAATAATTACCACAGTGTTTTAAAATCATTTACCCTGGGTTTGGTTTTTTTTTTTTTGGTTTTTGTTTTTTAACAGGCCCTGGGTAATTTTTCTTGATGTATGAAATCAGATTTTTTTATTGTTTGACTTTTCCTAAAATAATTAAGATTACAAATTATTATCAATAGAGTAAATTATTAAGCTTATTGGGTTTATCTTTTCTGTGGGTGCATCTACATGTGCAATTAATGCACAGCAATAAACACCAGTGAATATCGCACCAGGGTTTATTGCTCCTGTGCACCATGTTTACACATGCACCTGGGACTGAAGCACATTGAGTCAGGTCATAGAAGCCCCAGCTGGCAGGGAGCCTGGGGGAGGGTGGCGGTGGGGGGCAGCCTGTCGGCTTGGGGCTGCTCCAACTTGGCTCAAAGTGCTGAGGAAGGGCTGGCTGGGGCATGAAGCACTCTCATGCCCCAGTCAGCCTCATTAGCATCTATACGTGCATTGCTGCAGAGTAAAAAACAAAACAAAACAAAATCTCTACTTGTGTTTACAAAAAAACCCCAAACCTCTACTTGTGTTTACAAGTACTAACCTATGCTAGAGTTAATTAGTTTACTCCATCCGAATAACACTGCATGTGTAGATGCTGAGATTTTTACTGATAATTAGGCAGCTTCTCAGTAAATGTCTTGTGTAGATGTTCCCATTGTGTCATAAATGCATATATGTAGCTACAATGGATTATCTAGCAGGCAGATGAATTGTGGCTTTCCAACATAGTTTAATTTTTTTTGGAGCTGTCCAGAATATATTGTAGTTATTGGTTTAAAAAAATCAATACAAACAGAAAACAGCTGTAGTACAAATAATATGCATCCAGTCAGCACATTAATAACACTAGATATTTTTTCTTTTTGGCTTTGCATCATGGTTGCCCTGTGAACATCAAATAGCTGTATTTGAATGTCACTGCAAGAACCATTCTAATTACCAGCAGAATTAATCAAACCACTGAGTGGACAAGTGACATTAAATAATAATTAATAGACTAGGTGATGTAGCTGCTGTGTAAAATGACAGTGATTAACCTATGACATAACTGAATGTGATGGTAGAACAACTGGTACTTGAATGGGATGCAAAGTGGCCAGGCTGAGGCTATCATGGGCCACTTTGTGGACAAAAGGAGATCAAAAGAAATTAGGCTCAAAGTTCAGAATTGGCTAAGAATTTGGGTATATATATTTATAGTATATTTGGGTATATAATTTGGGATTGTTGCTACTCTGGTTGCTTATTATAGAATAGCTGCTTTGTAAGGCTTCCTCTTCTCTGGGGAATTCACCACATTTTGTTCATGGGGCACTACTACACACTGCATTAATTTGTAATATATTAAAAAAAACCCCTTTATTTAAAGCTGTAGATCTCTGATTTCTCTCTATCGCCCCTTCATGGCTTGAGTGCATAGCCAATATTTGTGACCTTCCCCAGACACTTCTTTCAAAGAAGAAATTCATAACAAATATATATATTTCTGTGGTGCAATCTGTTTATTTACAAAGCAGATACAAGAAATGTCTTGCATTCCTGGACACAGTAGAAACAAACAGCAGAGCCCAGTTTCCTTGTTTAGAAATCCAAGTTGCTCTTTCTAGTGTCTGCTACTATGCCCCAAAGACACCCTCTTGTGGCTTCCTCCTACTCCCAGAATTACCACAGCCTCTCT
>NW_005842157.1:1145485-1148996 GCF_000455745.1 Alligator sinensis | reverse complement strand
TTCCTTGCTCTCTTGCACCCTTTTCCAGCCTCTTACTACACCCTCACACCCTGGACTGAAATGTTCCATGACTGAAAGTTTTCAAATGCTGCAACCTCCTTTGCAGGGGGCATTAGAACAGGCTGCAGTGACCCGTTGTCCCCCTCTTTGCTCCCTCCACTAGTCCCCTCACAGGGACAGGAGGTGGGGATGGGGCATGGGCAGGATGTGATGAACTATGTACTTTATAGTGCTATTTCTGTGTTTCTCCGCAAGGAGGTGATCCTCTGAGCTCAAAGGGAGTCGGTCCCAATGTGCACCAAGGGGGGCAGGAGTGCTAAGAAGCCCCCATGGCTTGGCAAAGGCATCCAGGGATGCCTGAGGGCAAAAAAGGAGGCGTATACACAGTGGAAGCAAGGGGCTATCACCAGGGAGAATTACACGTCCGTTGCTCAGGACTGCAGGAAGGCTGTTAGGAAGGCCAAGGCAGAGGTGGAGCTAGGGCTAGTGACCAGAATTAAGGATAATAAAAAGTCCTTTTTCAAATACATAGGAAGTAAGAAGAATGCACTGGGTAATGTGGGGACCCTACAGGATAGGCTTGGAAATCTAGTGATTGTGGCAAATGAAAAAGCTGACCTCTTTAACCAATTCTTTACCTCCATATTCCTGACAGGGACCGGGACATCTACTCCACTAGAACTGCAGACAGACCTATTAAGGATAATAAAAAGTCCTTTTTCAAATACATAGGAAGTAAGAAGAATGCACTGGGTAATGTGGGGACCCTACAGGATAGGCTTGGAAATCTAGTGATTGTGGCAAATGAAAAAGCTGACCTCTTTAACCAATTCTTTACCTCCATATTCCTGACAGGGACCGGGACATCTACTCCACTAGAACTGCAGACAGACCTAGGGGGAGGCACTGCCATGCCTAGGGTCAGGGATGACCTAGTTAGGTAACTTTTGGAGGGGCTGGACGTGTTTAAATCAGGAGGTCCAGATGCTCTTCACCCGAGGGTGCTGAGGTAATTGGTGGGGGTCATAGCGGGGTCCCTGGCACAGCTGTATGAGCACTCATGGGGCACTGGCCAGGTATCAGAGGATTGGAAAAGGGCCAATGTGGTCCCCACTTACAAGAAGGGGAGAAAGGAGGACCCTGGCAATTATAGGCCAGGGAAGACCTTTGAGAAAATTCTCAAGGAGCACATCTGCAAGGGCCCAGCATGGGAGGTAATGCTCTGGGACTGGTCCGGCTTGACTAACCTGGTTTCTTTTTATGATCAGGTCACAAAGTCCCTGGACAAGGGTGTCGAAGTGGATGTCATCTTCCTGGACTCTAAGAAGACCTTTGACATGGTTTCCCACCACGTTCTCTTAAAAAAAACTTGGTGACTGCGGCATTGATGCCTACACAGTCAGATGGGTGGCAAATTGGCTAGAATGGTTGCACCCAGAGAGTGGTGGTGGACTGGTCATTTTTGACCTGGAGGGATGTAGGCAGTGGAGTTCCCCAGGGCCCAGTCCTGGGGCCTATACTGTTCAACAACTTTATCAGCGATCTGGATGGAGGTGTGGAATGCATGCTGTCCAAATTTGCTGATGACACCAAGTTGTGGGGTGAGGAGGGCATGCTGGAGGGGAGGGACAGAATCCAGCTAGATCTAGACAAATTACAGAGGTGGGCAGATGAGAATAGGATGGAATTCAATGCAGACAAGTGCAAGGTACTGCCTCTAGGGAGCAGGAACCAACAACACACCTGTAGGCTGGGAAGCACCCTTCTTGTCAACACGGTGGCAGAAAGGGATCTTGGAGTCGTTGTTGACTCCAGGAGGGACATGAGCCACCAATGTGAGGAAGCGGTCAGTAAGGCTAACCGCACCTTGTCGTGCATCTACAGATGCATCAGAAGCGGGCCCAGGGAGGTGATCCTTCCCCTCTATGCGGCATTGGTCATGCCACAGTTGGAGTACTGTGTCCAGTTCTGGGTGCTGCACTTCAAGAGGGATGTGAATAGCATTGAGAGGAGGGCCACTCGCATGGTCAAGGGGCAGGCCCTATGAAGAGAGGCTAAAGGGCCTGAATCTATTCAGCCTCCACAAGAGAAGGCTGAGAGGGGATCTGGTGGCTGTTTACAAACTCACCAGGGCATTTACAAACTCACCAGGGGGACCAGCGGGAATTGAGGGAGGCTCTGTTCCCCTGGGCACCACCCGGAGTTGCTAGGAATAATGGCCACAAATTGTTAGAGAGAAGGTTCAGGCTGGACATCAGGAGACATTACTTTACAGTTAGGGCTGCCAGGGGGGTCTTCAAGAGGAGGCTGGACAGATATTTGGCTGGGGTGATATGACCCCGGCACCCATTCCTGCCTGGTGCAGGGGGTCGGATCTGATGATCTGTTTAGGTCCCTTCCGACTCCAAGCACTATGATACTATGAACTATGTTCACATTATTATAATTTTTCATGACTCGGTTTACCTCCTTAGCCTGTGCCCAAAAGAGGGGTTAGGTGCCAGAGCCTCTAGCAGGTCAGATAGAACTTTAGCATTAGTAATCTTAAATGGTTTCATTGACATATCATCAAAGGTGAGACGGTCAGCACGCAGGAGTTTTGGGGAGGAGATAATTGTGAAAAGAGGGGGAACAAGCTGCCAGGTCTAGGGAAGAAGAATCCAGCTGATGAGACAAAAGTGGAGGTTCCCTGCAGGTGTTCTTGGCAGCGTGGGCTGGATTGAGGATGGAGGGACTGGGTAACCCCTTGTGGAAGGAGCAGAGAACCTCTGGCTGGCTGGCCTTTACTGAGAAGACTATCTGCTGAGTGGATTGGAACAGTGGTTTGCACTGGGGGGTTGTTTGTTTTAATTTTCCATATGCCAAGCCAAATTAGCTGAATCAAATTCCAAATCCATGAGTCAGTCCAGAACCATAAGTGGCCCTACTACCAGCAAACATCCTCCACCCCTATCTGGGGCCCTTTGGTGGGCATACTACTTGCACTGGGTTGCCCTGATAGGAAGTAAAGTCTCTCAGGATAGGGACTGGATGCTTGCTCCTTGAGTCAGGGCTATAGAGAACCAGAGAAGGAGAGAGGGTGAAAGAACGGGGGTTTCAGGGTAGGAAGGAGCCTGGGCCCTCCCTTTCTCTAGAAGCCAAGCCTAGGCTTGCACCAGGGGACTCTCTCAGATACTAGACAGGGCTGCAGTAGTCCCAACCATGGGGTGACTGGTGTGTCTTGAGTCAGCCATGTGCTCTCCTGACACTAGTCAGTGACCAGGAGCCAATCTCACTATGGGGGGGGTGGGCCTGGCGGCTGATCTCACTTACCAAAAAGCTGCCGTGCCACTTCTGGAAGTCCCATGGCCACTTTTGCTGCTGTCCCAGCTCCCCGGCCAGCACTCCCAGGCAGGGCACTGGTGCTCCTGCCTGCCTCCCTGCCCACCGGCTAAACAGGGAGTGCAGCTGGTCAGGGGGTGCACCCCCTACATATCGCCACTGGTCCCAAGCAAGCTTATCACAGAATGCC
>NW_005842157.1:1131555-1145475 GCF_000455745.1 Alligator sinensis | reverse complement strand
TACACGAGTGTGCCTGCTTGGGACTGCTGCAGCCTTGTCTGATCTCTGAGAGTACCCGTTGGTGTTAGCAAGCCTGGGCTGGCTTCAAGTCTTGGCCTCAGGCATCTTTCAGGGAACAGAAAGTTTTTGGGCATTCTGCTGTCTGAATCACTTTATCTGGTTTACTCTTCTTGTACAGTTCTGATGGGAAGCCGCTAGGTTATTGAAGTGGTAATCCTAATAAATTGGTGGTAATCCTAATAAAAAATTGGGCTTGGTTTTTTTTAGGGAGCAGGTCACTCCTGGATAGCTTTGATTTTAGTAGGCTCAGGTTTGATCTCCTCACCTTGTATCTCAGATACGACACTTTTGCCATCCCCATTTTACACTTTTCTACTTTGTCTGTCAGACCAACCTCCTTGAGGGGGCTGCACAATGGTTACAAGTTCCTCCCAGAGTTGGTTGAAAATACAAAGATCATCAATGTATGCAAGAGCAAGCCCATCCATCCCCTCCAATAACTGATTCATCAAATGATGAAATATGGCTGGCGCATCCTTCACATCAAAGGGTGAGACCAGCAACAAGAAACCTGATCAGCATGGTAAAGGCTGACTTGAGCCTAGCATCCAGATCTAAGGGCACTTAGCAAGGTCTATAGTGGGCAGGTACCAGGCTCCTAGTTTATCTAGAATCTCATCAGTTTTAGATATATAGGGTGTGTCCAACACAGCGATAGCATGAGTTTGCAATAATCTATGCAAAATCTAATGGTGCCATGCTTTTTGGGCTCCAGGTCTTGGGAAGACAGGGTTCCTAGCAGGGCACGGGGGATCCCAGTGGGGACCCAATGGCCTACATCATGGCCCAGACGGTGGACAGCAGGCAAACTGTCCACCTGTTTTCCCTCACTGCATAACACTGTCCCCAAGTAGAAATAAGCAAAAATGAAATGCTCCAAAACATCACTTCAAGAGATGCTATTTTAGAGTGTTTCAGCCACTTTTATAACATTTCAAAGGGCTTGTATGTGCATCCAGCTGGCATGTGTGTACAGCTGTGTACATACACAGATCTAGAAACCATGTTTGAAATGCTTTGTTGTGTCTGATTACACCCAGAGCCACAAGCAATCAGTTCTCCACTGTGTCTCCAGTGTGTGTTTACGGTAGTGCCCAGGGAAACCCTTCTACCTGCAGCACTTAGCTTCTGATTAGCCTTGCGAAGGACTGCCTTCAACAATAGCTTTCCATTGTTCTAGTTATCACTACACAAAGGGGCATTTAATTGTTTCTTCCACCCAGGCTGAACGCAAGGTGATTAGTGCATGCATGAACTTTAAGCCTGTGATTGATTGACAAATCAAATATCAAAGTCAAAGCTGCATTTGATAGAAGCCACTGACATCCAGTTTAACAGCTTCACTGTACTTGCACAAAACATAAATGTTAATGAGACTATCAGGGACACTCCAGCCTGTATTGAAAGCAGTGGCAAAATTCCCATTGACTTGAATAGGACCAAAATGCCACCCATTCTGGTTTAGGGTTTCCATTTATTGCAGGTATGATGCTTTCAGTTTGTCTGTGTGACAATAAGCCATCAGCTAAAAGCACTGTTAACAGGATGAAGCTATGTGCATTAATCAGGATGCAAGTTATTCAGAAGAATTCAGCTGGAGACTTGCTGTGACTGTGCCTGAGGATGTGTCTTGGCATAAATCATATTCCATTGATGCCAATCTCAAGCAAAGTGACATCCAGTCTGTAAGTAGGCATAAAATAGCACCCCTATTATATAGCTAGGGAAACTGAAGTTTAAATTAGTCTCAACCTGTAAATTACTTAAAGCCCTTAGCTTCTGTCAGTTTTGGGTACTTGGAGCTTTTCAGGTTTGTGCGCTAAAGAGAGAGCGATTTAGTGTCAGAACCAAAATGAGAAGTGGTCTTTCAGTCTCATATTTGCACCACAACATGGATGTCAAACTGGTTTCACTCCCCCCAGGCTGGATCTGGATCATGGGGCTCCTCATGGGCCACGTCTAGATGCAGAAGCAGTGGCAGAGTGAGCTGTGTCAGGGAGCCATGCTGCCAACACATGTCCCAAATGGGCCCTGTACCCTGGATTTTGTTAGCATGCCCCAGCCCTGCTCACCTTTCCCCCTAAAATTGTTGGCTCCTCCAAGAGCCCTGTGTGCTTCGGGCCATATATTTGTCATCCCTCAACTACAAGATCAGTATCTCTTGTCCTGCCTAATCCTTCTTTGTTCTGCAAAGTGGATCGTTAAAGGTAAAACCAAGTAGTCCTTTAGAAACTGAATGTATGATATTTATAGATTTCTCTCATTACAGATAATGAAGTACATACAGAAAAAGTATGAAAAATATTGTGTGACTACTACTTCCTGCCCAGGAGTTCAGGGTGGTGATTTTGGCTTTCTAATTGCAATAGCAAATTCAGAAAAAAAATATGACTCCTATTTTGCCAGATGCGATTAGGAATTGCCTGAGGGTCTGCAGCAAAGTCCTGTCAGTTGGTAATGGACTGTCTGTGCAGTTCGACTGCTTTCTTTGGAGTCCTGAGTCTGAGAGAGCTATAATTCCATCCTTGTTAAACAAGATCCTGTTACAAAATAAAAAATGCAGTCATCTCTTCTTCTATGTCACTCATTCTCAACTGGGATGTTGCAGCACACTGGGGCTGTGAGATCCTTTTAAAGGTGCCATGCAATATTAACAATGTTAGGTGTGCAAACTGCTCCAAGCCAGTCAACTACCCTGGCAAAGATCCTCATTGATGGACAGGAGCTGGAGAATCTTGAACACTCTCCACATCTTGGCAGGTATCTCAAAGAAGGCCAACATCAATGAGAAGATCCAGTATAGCGTCTGATGTGCCCGCTTTGATTTTGGAAGACTGAATCATCATGTGTTCAATGATTGCGACATTAGGACTCAAATAAAGCTCCTACTATATAAGGCTGTGGTAATCCCAACTCGTCTCTATGGCTGTGTAGCTTAGGTGACCTACAGGGACCACCTGAAAAATCATTACTCACACTACCTCCAGAAGGTCCTTGGCAGAAAGTTGGAGGATTGTTGCACAAATGTTAGTGTCCTCACTGATGCTAACACCACCAGTATGGAAATGTTGATTATTCAACATCAGCTGCAGTAGATAGGATGTTGTGTGCGCATGCCTGATGTACATTTACCAAAGCAACTGCTATGCTCCCAACTCAGCCAAGGACAAAAGACATGCAGGGGCCAGAGGAAATGCTTCAAGGACATCCTCAAGGTGAACATTAATAAGTGTGGCATTGACACCGCAAATTGGGAAAAACTAGCCCAAGACAGAGCTACATGGTGATGCCTTGTGAGAGAAGGTATATCTACTTTAAGGAAAACCATCTCACCCTGTAGGAAGAAAAACATCAAAAATGGAAGGAAAGGAAAAAAGACCAAGACATCTGTAGTCTAGGATCTTTAACCAACACCTGAGGCATTTGCCAGAGAGTCTGCGGCTCTAGGATTGACCTTCTTAGTCATCAACGGATTCATCTACAAGCCTTTACTTGACCTGTGGGAGTGATCATCCTTGACCATGAGGGATTGCCACTGCCAGTGGTTAGGTGTGTAAACACCTACACGATTCACAAAATAAACTAGGAAATGACAAATAGGAATCTGTAGTGGTCAAAACAGTTTGACCTGCTGTGGTCTTCTGTTGCAAAGAACTCAGAAAGAATTGGTCCATTATTTTTCTATAGTTAAAAAATGAGGGAAATTAGTTTTTGAAATGGGGTGCCACTAAATTCAGAAATGTTATGGAAGGGGTGGTTTGAGTCTAAAAGGCTTAGAAACCATAGATGTATACTCTGGCAAGGTACTTTGAGTAGATTTGATATCTTTTATTAGATCAATTGAGTAGTTGGAAAAAAGTTCTTAGTAAGCTTTTGGGCCCAGTCACCCTTCTTCAGGCATAGGGAGTCTCTGCTGGTCTGAGACTCCAAGGAAAGAGAGAAGCTAAGTGTGGCAGGATGTCAGTGAAAATGGAAATAGGTAGAAATTAGAAAGACAAAAGGTGGAGCAGGTAAGGGAGGGGGAAGATAGCAGGGGGAAAAAAAGAACGTTGTTCCAGCTACACAGTTGGTCTAATAAAAGATATCACATCTGCTCAAAGTACCTTGCCTGCCTATGTCCTTAGACCAACCCGGCTACAACCAAAAACCCAGCAGATGTATACTTCTACACTCCTTCTCCCATGGGCGACTGGTGCCACCTTAGTGCCCCTCATTCTTCCCCCCAACTACCGGTCAGCGACTGGGGGAGAGGGGGAGGAGTGGTTTCCCCATGGCCAATCTCGCTGACCGGGAGGGGATCCCCCTGCAGCCGATCACACCAACTAGGAAGCAGCCACAGTGCTCCCGGAAGTGGCTGTGGCACTTCATTTGGTGCTCCCACTCCCCAGCCGGTGGTTGCAGGGGGGGCACTGGTGCTCCCACCTGCCCCCCTGCCTGTCATCTAAATGGGGAGTGTGGCCTGTCAAGGGTGCATCAGCACTTTCAGGGGGTGCACGTGCACTGCTGTGCACCCCCTACGCATTGCCACTGCCTTCTCCCTCCCTCCAAAAAAAAATCCTGTTAAAATGGAGATAAGGCTGAGAGAATGTATCAGCAATTAATGGGTGAAAAACACTAGAAGGATGTTCAGGTATTTCAAAACCAAATTTTACACACCCAGAAAATTCAGAATTAAGGTTACAATTCAGAGAAATCCAAACAGAAACACACAGTTTAAGCACTGAACAACTTTAAGGCTCTGGGTATGATTACAGTTAAGGGGTAAAACCCTGATTCTGCTAAAGTCGGTGGGAATTTTGTCAGGGTCCTTAGTTTCGGAACCCCAGAATTTTAAGGATCCAATAGATATTTTAAATATATTTTTCTTCATACATGAGTTCTGTATCTGGAGGTAGTCTGAGTTTGCAAATTCTACTTGTACAGGGCAACTACATTCCAAAAGTCTGGGGCGTATGATTACTTCACATGCCCAGCAAGTAGCTAAAGTTACAATTTGGGGATAGGAAAAGTTGGTTTTTGAACACTTTTCTGTGTAGAGCCTGTTCAAAACTGAAAAGTTAATTTTTCAATATATTGGTTGTTATGTAGATTTCTTTTGCTTTGAGTGGTGTTATTCCCTCTGGGCATAATGAAGAACATTTTTTGTGGACAACTGCGTTTGAATCAAGTACTGCAGGTAACTAGTTAGGAAAGTGTTGATTTAATTCTTTAATTCAAATATGTACATGAATTTCTAGTAAGGCAAGAAAAGAGGCAACACATAAGGCAGCTGAATTACTAGTAAGTGACTGTGTTTGTCAGAGATATTTTCCTCCCCTATCTTTCCTGTTCCCTTGTCTTCCTCTCAGAAACCATTGAAAGGTGTGAATGTTTCTGTGTTATTCATCTTGTCAGGCTTGCTGAGTTTCTTATCTGACAAGGAAATGGTGACTCAGTGCCTTCTCTGCACTTGACTAGTTGACAATTCATTTGCTTAGTTGTTTTGTGCAAGGTTGGTGCTCCACTGGTTGCGTATTCCTAGTAGGATTGTGTGAGAGAGTATGTGATGATTATGAACAGTCAGTACATGATGCATGTGTTTACATATGTGTTAATAGACTTTCCCACTGCCCACATGACTTAATCAGTAGTATATCTGTACAAGAACAAACTTCCTCACAAAGAAGTTTGCAAGGACTATGCGTGTGTTTATTGACTTTTCGAAGCTGAACTAAAATTTCAAAGCCTGATCATGTCATCTGTTTCTATGGGCGATGAAATGCACCAGGCATATGTGAGCATGCTGCTTTTGTTATCTAGTTACTGGTGCAATAAGAATTAATATTGTTACACAAGGGTGGATGTAGAGGGGGTGCAGTGGTATGGCTGCATCCCCCTTTTGGATTTCACTACACCATGGGAGCCACTGGGCACTTGAAGATGGCCGGGGGATTCCTCTTACACCTTCTGTGACCAGGCAAGGTGGGGGGAGCTATTCTCTAGCTGTCCTGTTTCTGCTGTCCCCTTCTCCACCTGAGCAGGCAAGCTGTTCACCTGTTCTCTTGTCCTGCAAAGCACTGTCTCCATGTAGAAATAAGCAAAAATGAAATGCTCCAAAACATCACTTCAAGAGATGCTACTTTGGAGTGTTTCAGCCACTTTTAGAACATTTCAAAGGGCTTGTATGTACATCCAGTTGGCATGTGGGTACAGCTGTGTACGTACACAGCTCCAGAAGCCATGTTTGAAACTCTTTATTATGTCTGATCACACCCAGAGCCACAAGCAATCGATTCTCCAGTGTGTTTGCAGTAGTGCCCAGGGAAACCCTTCTACCTGCAGCACTTAGCCTTGCAAAGGGCTGCCTTCAACAATAGCTTTCCATTGTTCTAGTTATCGCTGGAAATCCTTTAGGTATATACAGGTATAATTAATTGTGGTGGTGTGCTAGTAATCTTACTAGAGCAAATACAACCCGACCGGAACCTGTAGTATTGGCAATTGAGAAATTTAGAAATGTGATGACCAAAAAAGGAATGTTAACTACTGTGTGTCTGGGCATTTTTAGATAAAAGCAGAAGTGTGTTTTGTAACTAATTGGAGCAAATCATCCAAGTTTCCACTTATTGAGCCCAGTATATTATTGCTTTATACCAGTGGACAAGGAAACATAAGATCAATATGTTAGTCACTACTGTGGTGTGAAAACAAGCAGATAACCAATGCGTGGCACAGATCTCTGCTGCAACTGGGTTGGGGGATAGTTCAAGGGTGCCCTCCAGCATTCGCACTAAATTTGTAGTGGAAGGAAAAGGACATTTTAAAACAAGGGTGGAATGTTCTTTCACTTTCAGATATAATTCCAGCACACAATGTCCCCTTGGGAAATAAAAGTCAAGTGTACCAATAAACGAGAGCAGAAAATGGCATGAAAGGCAATAAATCAGAGAGTAATTGATTGAAATGAAGCTCTCCAAATATTCTAGTGAGGCTGTGGCACACTGCATGCACCCACCAAACTTTTTACATGTGGCAAGGGCAGAGTTACAATAGTATGCGTGTATTCCCCCTAACACCATCCCAGAGCATGTTCGCTGGAGGAATAGTGTAGCTGACACTGGAATAAGTGACCTGATGCTCCATCCTATTACAATAAGTAACTTCACTGATTTCAGGGGAGTTACAGCAGCGTAAAAACTAGTGTAAAAGTCCAGAGGATCTAGCTCATAGGCCTCAGGGTTAGAGCAACCTGAAGTACTCCATAGGACCATTGTCTTCCTTTAGTCAAAGCTGGAAATCCCTCAGGCATTGGTGACCTTACAGACTCAAAGCTTCAATTTCCATTTGCTTTTCTGGGATGCACTTTACTTCCCTGTATGCTTTTTTTTAGTTAAATTAAGGTCAGCCCAGGAACCTAACTTTCCAATAAGATTATACAAGTCCCTGTGGTTCTACTAGCATTTCTCACTACTAATTTAATGTTTGATTTCGATATTTTACTTAACTGTTATATTTCAACATTTGCAGTTGAAATGAAAATTATTCTTTGTCAGAACCCCGCCATTCCTCTTGTCAAAAAGACATATGATGCATTAGCTTAAGGGCAATTGCTAATAACTACATAAGTGACATTTGGTTGTATAGGATGGGCAAGGCTACATATATCTTTGTCAAGCTGTCAGGGCTTGCATACGTCGCAGTTCACACTATTTGGGAGAGCTGCTGAACTAATCATGCAAAACTAAAACAAAACAAATTCCAGTTTGGCCTTGATACCATCTCATTGTAATTAACATCTGCTCTCTCCTGGGTTCACTGAAGAAATCTTTTTATGTTTGTGTTTATAATTGCAACTGAATTGAGCTTGCTAGGGGAAAAATGTTATTTGATTGCCATATACTTTCTGCTGGCACTTTTGATGAGAGAGGCTTCTGTTTGGGGGGGGGAGGAACGGTTCTGGGTTTTGGGGGCAAGGGTAGTGCTCATAGGGAGAAATGAAGCAAAGGATATGTTTCACTTTTGTTTGGCCACTACTGCAAGATGGCACTGCACTACATTTTACTGTACCTGTGTAGTCTGCTTGGTGTAATATTCAGTTCTATTTGTCACTTCCAAAAATATAAAACTCCAGAGATGGTTTATGATATTGCAACAGCATAAAATACCCTGCATCTTATTTCATTGTTTTTGGACTAGGGGCCAGACTTTTAAGCTGTTTAAGCACTTCTGAAAATCCCTCTTAGATACCTATTTGCACTTTAGACACTTACATATTTTAAAAAATGTGGGCCTAGAAGCATGAACAAAAACAGCCAAAATCTGTTCTCCGTTACAATCACCCTAAGAAATTTGGCCCCAGAACTTCATGGTACAGGCAGAAGGAATATATAGTAAGATAATGGTTTTCTTTTGATTATAAATGGTCTTGTTGCATATTTAAATGTTAAAAACCTGCATCTAGACCATCATTTGGTGGAAATGGGCATAGTCCCATACTTCACAGCTGAGGATTTAGCTCAATACATTTGTAGGAGGAAACTGTGAAATCCAATATCACATGAATTGCTTTCAGTTATACTCCTTAAAATGCCTGTCAGTTTAGCTGTAAGTATTAAAGGTCTACCATCCTCACTGTAAGACAGGGCACAATTGGCCAGTTGACCAGATACTTTTCATGACTGGGATTGGTTTCTTGGTGGCTGGGAAGATGAATAGATTTTCATAGATTTCATAGACATTAGGGCTGGACGGGATCTTGTAAGGTCATCGGGTCCAGTCCCCTGCCCAAGGGGCAGGAAGTCAGCTAGGGTCAAAGGATCCCAGAAAGATAAGCATCCAAATGTTTCTTAAAAGTGTCTAGAGTAGGTGCCTGCACCCTCTGGGGGGAGTCTGTTCCAGGCCTTGGGGGCTCAGACAGTAAACAAGTTTTTCCTCATGTCCAGCCTAAAACAGTCTTGCAGGAGTTTGTGACCATTGAACCTTGCCATCCCTTGGGGTGCTTTGGTAAACAGGCATTTCCCCAGATCCTGATGCACACCCCTTATGCACCAAGTCACCCCTGAGCCTGAGCTTCTCTAGGCTGAAGAGTCCCATAGCTTTCAGCCTTTCTTTATAAGGCCTGTTCTCTTGCCCTCTGATCATGTGCTTGGCTCTCCTCTGGACTCTTTCAAGCTTTTCCATGTCCTTCATAAATTGTGAAGCCCAGAATTGGATGCAGTACTCCAGCTGCAGCCTCACCAAGGCCGAGTACAGTGGGAGGATGACATTCTGGATCTTGTTTGAGATGCATTGGTAGATGCAAGCCAGAGTTTTGTTCGCTTTGCCAGCTGCAACATCGCATTGGTGGCTCATATTCATCTTGTGCTCAATCATGACCCCCAAGTCTCTTTCGGTCATGGTGCTAGCAAGTGTAGCACTGCCAAGCCTATAAGTTTAATGTGGGTTTTTATTCCTGCGGTGGAGCACTTTGCATTTCTCCATATTGAATACCATCAGGCTTTCATCTGCCCACCTTGCAAGCCTATCAAGGTCAGCTTGGATTACCAGCCTATCCTCAAGTGTGGACACACTTCTCCAAAGCTTGGTGTCATCAGCAAACTTAGCCAGTCCGCTTCTGACACCAGTGTCCAGATCGTTTATGAAGACATAGAAGAGTACAGGTCCAAGAACAGAGCCTTGGGGGACACCACTAGGCACTGAGTGCCATGTTGATTTGTTTCCGTCAACTACCACCCTCTGGGTCCAACCTTGGAGCCAGTTTCCCAGCCACTGGACTGTCAAGTAGTTGAGGCCGCAGTTGCCCATTTTTTCCATGAGGACATTGTGGGATACCAGGTCAAAGATTTTTTTTAAGTCCAAATAAATGATATCAACCTCTTCCCTTTTGTCCAGGTGATAGCTCATCTGGTCATAGAAGCAAATGAAGTTGGTCAGGCAAGACCTACCTGCAACAAACCTGTGCTGGCTATCCCTCAGAATGTTGCCTTCTGTTAGCCTGTCAAGAATGGTTTCTTTGATAATTTTTTCCAAAATCTTCCCAGGGATTGAGGGCAAATTGATTGGCCTGTAGTTTCCCGGGTCTTCTTTCCTCCCTTTCTTGAAGATGGGCACCATGTTGGCCTTCTTCCAATCTTCAGGTACTTTGCCTGAATGCCATGAGTTCTTAAATATCCTTGCCAGTGGCTGCGCTATGATGTCTGCCAGTTCCTTTAGTATTCTTGGGTGCAATCTATCTGGACCAGCTATTTTGTGGAGGTTCAGCCTCTCAAGATGCTTCCTCACAAGATCCACACCAACGGTGGGCATATATTCACCCTTACCCTGGTCATTTCGCATCATGTTAGGCAGAGTGGTCCCTTTGGGCTGGTGAAAAACTAATGCAAAGTAATCATTAAGCAGATTGGCTTTTTCCTGGGTGTCGGTAGTCAGCTGCCCCAGCTGGTTTACCAGAGATCCAATGTTGCCCTTGTTTTTCTTTCAACTCCCCACATATCTGAAGAAGAACTTTTTATTGTCCTTGATTTGTGTAGCCAGTTAGAGTTCAGTTGCAGCCTTGGCTTTTCTAGTTTTCTCCCTGCAGGTGCAGATCAATGCAGAATACTCCTTAGTGGTGTTTCCTGTCTTCCATCCTTTATAAGCCTCTTTTTTGATGTAGGAGTTCCCTGTTGAGCCAAGGGGGTTGTTGAGCCCTTTTACAACCTTTCCTATGGGTTGGGATGGACTCCCCTTGTGCTTCTAGGATTGCTCCCTTAAGGAGCAACCACTCATCATGAATTCCCCTTTCTGTGAGATCATGGCCTCAAGAATAAGTCTTCTGAGCTTATGAAAGTTAGCTTTCCTAAAGTTGAGGGCTACTGCATTGCTGGCTCACTTGCCAGCTTTGTGTGGTCACTGTCACCCAGCTTCCCTTCGATTCTTAGGTTGCTGGTAAGATCATCCCCTTTGGCCACTACCGGGTCCAGCAGCGCATTACCTCTTGTCAGCCCATAAACTTCCTGAGTCAGGTAGAGCTCATCCAGCATGTAAGGATAGCCTCTTCCTTGCTATTTCTGTACTCCCACAATCAGGATATCATCTGTTACAATCCAGATTCCTGAAAATCCCCCTAGTGCCTAATTTAGTTTGTGCTGAAACAGCTCTGGGGCAGGACTGATACTCATGGCATTTATACCCAGCGGTATTTGCCAAAGGGCATTGCAAAGATTGTAAGATGGCTTGAAGGCTCACTTAGCTTAATATGCCAGAACCCACTATTTACATCACAGACGGTCAACACTTTTGTCCTTGAGATATCATGCCAGCTGTCCTCAAGAGTGGACAATGGCTTCTTTTCAATGCTCTGTTCAGAGGCTTTGGATATATACAGATCCTCAGTTTGCCAGATGATTTTTCCTATCACTATCAGTCTGCTGATTCAGTCAGTGCTAATTTCCATTGGTTTAATAATCCTTCTCTTTGCTGGGCTTGTTAGTTCCTCTTTGAGTGGCTCTATCAGGGCTAGTGGCATTCTGCATTTTGTCAGTTGTACAGGCTATACTTGCGGGTCAATTTCTAACTTGAGTTTTGCCTCTAGTTGATCATCTCCCTCAAATACATCTTTGCACTCCTATAAAACACCTGACCAGGACCATAGTGTGCTCCTTCCCTCCTGTCTCATGCAGAGGGTATTCTGGTATAGCACTGATGTAAACTCCATGGCTTGCACTGCTTGGCTGCCTAACGGTGGATGGCTCACTTCAGTGTCGACCACTATGAATTCCAGGCAGTATTGTTTTCTGTTCTGTGGATTTTGTATTTATAGTTTATAGTCTGCATTTACCACTGATTGTCTCGTTGTTATATTGTATGTCACCAATAATCTGCTCACATCTTTCCAATCTGATATTACTGCTGACTAGTTTTGCAGAAATTATATTGCAGCTGGCTCCACAATCATGCTGGAATCTGACTGGTTTGCCGCTTCACTAATATAGTTGCAAATACAACAGATGGCTGCTTAGCAGCTTTTTTCTGTACCACATCTATGTTCAGAGTATTTGGATCTGCTAAAGTCACTGAGAAGATCTCATCTTCTTTATAAAAACATTCAGTGTCCTTCCTAACTGCATAAATGGTGGCTTTATTTCTTTTGGGATTGTTGTGACTGGGACACAAAATAGTTTTTTTTCCCCCACAATTCAGGTACACTTGTCCAGAGTCATATCAGCCTCTCAACAATTTCTCCTTTAGCTTAGGATCACAAATGATTTTGTCTCTAATGAGGGAATCTGTTATGTTCCCAAAATTACACAGGGATACTAGTATGTTCAGCTCTGTAACATGCTTATCTATTCTTTCTTCTGGATCATGATTCTGGGTAAAAAAAAAAAGGTTCTTTTCACAGTCTCATTTTTTTATGGGGTCATAGAACTCATCAAAAGCCTTCATCAGCTGCTCTAATGTCTTGGGCCCCTTGGGTAAAAATGTTGCACTCACTTCTCTGCTCAGTGTCCCGGTGAGGTAATGGAAAAAGTTTACTTTCATTTTCTCATCCTTGTCTGCTGTGGTCAGCTGTGTACACAAGGTCAACTCTTCCTTCCATCACTTCCATGCTGCTGCCAGGATCTTTGACTGGAAATCCATATGTGTAAGGGGGCCTGAGTCCCTTGCTCTCTTTGCTGTGTGGGTGATACTTTATATCTCAGAGTCTTCACTGTGGTTGTCATCTGCTGCCACTGTTTTATGCACAGAGCTCTGTGCAATAATAAAGGGACTCCATTTGGACTGCAAGACTTGTATCTTTATTAAAAGAGCTGTGAGCTCACTGCTGCTGCTTGAAACCATGAGGTGCAGCATGTGCTTCGAACTATTGCAACATACTCCAAGTACACAGAGCTTTCTGACATCACCCGCCAAATCATCCCCAATATAACTTGGGTATAGAAGGGGTCCTTGCACCCCACATGCACCCTTCTTACACTTCTATAAGTTAGTTGGAGGTTGGTCACTTCTTGTTTCCTGTTTCTTGAGCAAAGCCCTTCTAAGAATTGATCTACTGGCTGCTTGTTTCTCTGCCTGTGCTTGGATCCAGTTACAGGTGGTAAAGGCACTAAGCACCAGAAGGTCCAGAAGTCAGGAACAAGAAGTTATAGGATTTCACTTCCTGTGCTTAAAACCCACAGCAGTTAAGAGCTAGGGGACAGGTGGCATCAGGCTCAATCTGAGATTTTGAAATTCAGCAGACCTTCCAGGGTCAAACTCAGGGGTTTTTACTGTAGAGGGTTGGTGGATACGAGCTTGAGGATGACCTTAAGGTTGACCCTAATAAAACAGTATAGACATGGCCTTTGATCAAAGAAAGCTTTCAGCAGCGGTACCAAGTCCTGACAGCATTTTTATTAATATCAGATAAAAGTCCTTTAACCTGGGCAACTAAATTGACTGAGGATTTTCAGCTGGGGTTCACACTCATGCTGTTTCATTGCAGCCAGTGAAGCTACGCTCATGTATGTTGTGTGAAGATAGCTCAAGTATTTTTTTTCCCCTAGTCAATGATATCTCTGCCCATCACTGCTGGTAATCCAGGAACCAGAACATTAAAGTGATGCAACTTGTAGTTGTCATTTTGTGAACTTTATGCTCATTATTATGTAAAGCTAACAAGCCCACCTGTGGTTCTAATTTAAATGTAGCAATTCCTTTTAAATCTTGGCCATTTGGACCCAATTTAAAAAGAATGAAAAACCAGAGCTGGTCAGTGGAACAGCTGCCATGCTTCTCAGTGCCAGTGAGAATGTGGAAAGAAGGAAAGTGAATCTGATATCATTGTCTAAGATTTGGTGAAATAACAAGTGTTATAAAACCGGTGTCCCTGCTCTTCAGCAACCTCTGAGGACAATGAGT
>NW_005842157.1:1114566-1131524 GCF_000455745.1 Alligator sinensis | reverse complement strand
TCAGCAGGAGTAGAATCAGGCCCCCGGAGCTGAGCACGGGATCCACAATACAGCAACCTCTCGCTAACAGATCCATTAGCTAGCCTTGATGCTGCCTTCCAAAGCAACAGCTGTGCACTCTTTTGGCCAGAAAGAAAAAGTGTTGGGGAGTTCTGTACAAATGTGGGAACATCTGGTGTGGAGACTAATCACACCACACAAATTATTTTCAGTGCATTATTGCTTGATTTTCTTTATGCCAAAAAGGAGAACATGAGGCAAGCGTCAACTCCCTTCAGATAGTGCTGCAAATCTTCCTGATATGAAACTCCCTACAAGATTAAACTTATTTTTTCTATAAAATGAATCAATAGGTTCCCCTCTCTGGGGAAAGCAACATCAGCTACTCATCACTGGGTTTTTCCTCTGAACTGTTCCTATGTGTATGGTCAAGAAAACTTTTTTTTCTATTAGCCATTTATCATCCTGTCTGAGGGATTTTTCTTTTTTTAACTCCACTGCACTAAAGCAACACAGGGTCTAGTCTTGTAGCAGAATTGTGCTTCACTCCCCATGGCAAAAATTAAAGTAGTATTAAATACCACAATTCTGCAGGTGTTTTGCCTATTTACATATCTGATTAGATTTTGATTATATAAGACCAGCTTTTAGGATTCAAAATATTACTTGAAATAGCCGAGTTATCCAAGGCACCAAATTATTTGTGGCTGCATTTTGTCTTTTAAATTTATGTATCAACTTGTCTCATCAACACACACAACACTGAAACCAGTGCCACATCTAATTAGGTGAAATAATTTTATCTTGCATTGCTCCAGAGCTATTTTGTATTTGTTTAAATTATAATACAGTCATTAGCATGCATATGTGCACCACTGACAGTGTGCAGATGTTTGGTTAACATGAGTGCTATGTTCCTTATGACCACAAGATGTCAGACAAATCTGAGTGTGGAAGAATAAGAAAGAGCTTTACATGCAGAGGTTTGGGAAAGTTTATTAGCTGATGAAAATTTAATTTGTAGGGTGAAGATTTTTCAAGGGAGATGAAAGGCATTTGGCACCCAGTTCCCACTAAAATCCAGTGGGATTTAGACATTTTATTTCCTTAGGATAGTTTTAAAATCTCAGCCCTAGCTGTTTTGTGGACGTGAAACTATTAAGTAGAAAAAAGCATATAAAGCACTCAAAGTTTGTACATACTAAATGCATGGAGACATGGGTTGCAATATGTAATCTTGTCTTCAGTAGGATCAGAGTTAAGCTAACAGATGAGTGACATTGCAAATCTATCTCAGCACACTGGATGATGCCTAGAAGATATTTTTAATTGTAAATAACATTGTTCATGTGTCCTTACACAGCTTGACTGCAGTGAGTCCACCTATGTGTGATATGTATTACTCTTAGAAATAAGAAATTCTGCTTTTACAGTGTACTTCTGAGAACTGCCTCACAATTCCTATAATCTGGTAAAGAAATATTAAGTTGGAAATACTTGTTAAAGAATCAGCTACCTTAGCTGCTCTCAGAAATTTCTGAAAATGTTCCGTGCCATCAAACAGTACATATAACATTTGGTGAGTAAACTATATGTATTTCCCACCCTCTAGCTCTGCAAACATCCATCAATTCCAAGTTTTCCTTTTATCTGGATTAATCACACTTTCTCCCTTGTCACCATCCCAGTGCATCTTGATTTATTATGAATCTCCCCTCTGAAGCCAAGAGTAGGGCTGGGTTGCTCCCACTTGCACCAGGGAAGGTCGTGACTGGAAGCAAGTTGTTCTGCAGGCCATGTTTACTGGGTAATTATTCAGGTGTCTAGTCAGCAGCTTTTGGTGGGGTGGTGGTAACTATGCTGTACAAACAGTGTTCCTTGGTCTTATAGAAATATCAATGCCATATGTGAAGGTGTGATTGTAGCATAGCTACATGTGTCCATGTTAGCTTTAATTTAGTTAGCATTGGCAACAATAGTAGTAATATGACAGCACTGGCTTACAATGAAAATATAAGCCTGTTGAGGACCCTGGATATTTATTAATATTTTAGCTTGTACTGAAGCCCATGCTTTCATGTCCTTGCTATTGCCATTTTTGCCATCTAGCTTGGCTATGTCTTTCTGTGCTACAATCAGATCTTCCTCTGCAGTGAAAAACATGCCCTCTGAGCTACAGAGCCAGTTTGCTAAGTAGCGTCCACAGTCTTAAATGGAGCATCGCGGTTGTTTTTACTATATCTGCATCCTGACACTTTTTTTTTTTATCGCAGAACATTCACTGGATGAAAGATAAGTTCTGTTAAGAAAGAACATAAGATGACTTCCCTGAGCTCCATGCTAATGAGCAGTTAGTAGGTTGAAAATGTCCTTAAGACAAGAAAAATATGCAAAATGCAAGATTGGTTAACTCCATAAACTGATGTGCTTTCAAATACTGCTTGCAAATGAGGGGGTGGACAGTTATTCAAATACAATTACTCTCGTTGTGTGGTTGTGTAATATATAGAAATACTTTCCTAGCTATCAGGGTTGAAATGATTGTAAGGCACTGTGAGATTTCTAGACTTAAGGCACACTATAGAAATCCATAATATTGGGACGAGAGTAAGCATATACCTGCACATGCACATGTGCACAATATGTGCTATTTATTATGATCTCTAAACTACCCATGTTTTAGTTGCTCTTAAAAGGCTTCCTCAGTCCTGCTAATTATTCTGTTTTATTTTTCATTAAGATAGCTTCTTGGAATATATTGGTAGCCAGATTGTTGCTCATTGTACACTTCTTGTTTTTTCTATCCCTCCCTCTTCTCTCTTTTCCCCTTTTTTGTTGCTTAAGGTTTGTTACATAGTTTGGTTTTATGCATTCTATCTATCTATCTATCTATCTATCTATCTATCTATCTATCTAGTATGTGTGTGTGTATATGTTTTCTGACTTTTGTATTCTATTTAAAATCAATAAAATGAATTTAAAAATCTTTTTTCTATAATCCTTTTTGTATAACTTTCATCTTTCTACACCCTTTGTCCTGTGTATACTAACTATCCCTTACTGCATGTCTGAAAAGCTCCTAGCATACTCTGAGCACTTTCATAAATAAAAAATAACTAAAGATTATTAACTATCAATGTTGTGGTTGGAGCTGTATAAGATGGACTGAAGAAGTTTCCTGCTCTAAGAAACTTACAGTTTGAAAAACAAAGATTATACTAAAACAAACTGGGAGACCTACAGGTCAGTAATGCATGAGAAGCAAGGACCCTGAACAGAAGTGGGTTGGTATTGGTATGCGGATTATTTGGTAGGTTGGTATTGTAACCCCAGTGCAATGGGGTGACTGTCTGTTGCACCCATCTAGTGGCTGTCTAATGGCATTCATTACATTAGTTTAGAGCTCAGAGTTCCTTGCTCAGCAGGGAGGTGTTTATGTCAGCAAGAGTACCAACCTTGGCAACTAACTGGCATCCTGACAGTCTTCTGAGGTGCTTGCCTCTCTCAAATCCTGATAATTTAGTAATCTTTTATGTGTCTTTTCTGTCTAGTTTTGTGAGAGTACTGACAAGCCATTCTAGGCAGTCGGGGAGTTGCCATATAAACATGTTCCTGTTGCTGCCCAACCACAGATCTCCTGGGAATTGGTTTTCCTCATGGTCTGGCAATTGGCCCTTATAGCTGCAGAAATATAGAGAACTTGAATGGAAATGGAGAGAGCTTAAACCCTATCCTGTCTGTTAAAAGTAAATTTTCCTACAATGTTCTTGGTTTAAACTCCTTGATAAGGAAGAGGAGGAGAGACTGCCCTTCAGGAATATTTGATATACTGATTCTGGGGATACATAAGAAAACTCAGCCTTTAGGATTTTTAGTATGGCATCCCACCAGCAACTGTTAAATTAAGAAAACAAAGCAAACAAAGGAAATAAACTGCAGCCCTGACTAGGTGACAAGGTAAGAGTGATCGTGTGAGTCCAAAGAGTTTGATTTATTCTCAATTTGTGTACCTCTTAACCATGCAGAAATTCAAAATGTATAGGCTGTAAAAGGACTGCAATGCTTCAGTAAATAAAGCAATTACAAAGCCTTTTTTTTTTTTTTTTGAGCCAATGTGTATTTCCTTGGCAAACATGGCTTTCACAGAGCAAACAAAATTGGTCACCTGCGCAGCGCAGTGTGTATGTGAGCATGTGTCTGGATTCAATATCTACACTTGGTTAAACACATGCCTTTAGTGAAAGATGTCTGCTCCCACAGCATGCTGCTGGGACTTGATGAGACCAGATCTGTCCGTTAGACCTCTGTCAGTCATTGGCAGATGTTGCTGAAGTCAGGCAAAAAGCTTGATATTAATAGTACTTTTTACTCATGGATGTAGGGAATGACCTCTAGTTAAGTTTAACCACAAGGTGGAGTTCCTGAAAACCAGGCAGGTGAGGTGAGATGAAATGAAAGAACAAGGTAAATGCATTTTGCCAGCAGAAATTATTCAAATAAAATAGAAGAGCCTGACAAATTAGAGAAAATTAGTCTGTTCTAACTTTCCCTCTGCTCTCCTGTATGATGATTGGCATACTAAGCATGCTGGCTAAATTAGACAGATTACAGATTTTAATGTCTTATGTTCTCGGCCATAGATTTGATTCATATTATGACGCACACGTTTAGTTTATTTTGCTGTTGAATTATGACAAATCGTGACTAAAAAGAAGAAAGTTTGCTATTAGTGAAAGATCCTGAAATGTCGTTGCCTTTTCCCTGTGATTCTGAACTCTTGCTGCTACTGTACCATCTTTGTCCTGCTTCCCAGTGGTTATCAGAGATATACAATGAAGGCTTTACCAAGTTTTATATTTTTCTATTAGAAAAATGAGTCAGGTTTAACAGTATGTACAGGTATTTGTAGGAAAGCAAATATGTTTCCCTCTTGGCTGTTTAGTTGTCTGTAACAGTAATGTCATAAATAAATAATGTTTCTGTAAGGGAAAAAAGGGGGGATGTTTATCAGATAGAATACATGCCAGTTAGGATAACTCTGAACAAAATGTTAACAAAGATTAAACAGAAAAACATGCTGCTGGCAAACAAATTGTAGGTGAAAATAGCTTCGGTTAGGGAGTTCCTTTCTCTGCTGAATAGAAATAATACCTGCCATGTAGGCCTGCTTTTAAAATTAAGGAATTCATCACTAGTATTGCTGGGCCTATGGAAACATTGAAATGACTACAATGTCAATGTTGCAATAGGACAATGCAGACTACTGCTATGTACAGACATTCATTTTCTATTAGAAGAATTGTTGCTCTCCAAGTAAAAACTGTGAGTGTACTGATGTTCAAATTTTTTCTCCCAAAGCAAAAATGGCTATTCTGGGAGAAACATAACCTGGAAACAACTAGGGTTAAATTTCTCGCAGTAGAGTTTCTCCTTGGAAAGTGGATTTCTGTATAGTTTCCCTTCTGGAAGAAGCTGCAGGAACAAAAAATATCCAGGGGTCTAAAAAACCCAAAGTTTAGAAAAGTGGGACAGGGCATGGTCCCAGATTGTGTCCTGATCAACCTGAGGCTGGGTCCTCCACAGAGATGCTCTGGCTGCCAGAGTGTCTCTGTGGTTGGGCCCTCACCCTGGTGCTAAAATGCAGGGCCTGCCAGGCCACGTGTTCAGCACTAGGGCTCCAGAGCTGTAAGTAAGGGGTCGGGGGGCGGGAGGAGGGGACCATGGGGGGGCCCCCCTGACCCCCCTGATCACTTTCCTGCCTGGCCCAACCCCCCGCCAGCCCCCTCAAACCCCCGATCCTTGTCCCCTCACCCCATTGTTTAAAAAAAACACCCCCCTGGCACTTAACAGCAGTGTGGTTGCCATCTGTATCCCTGGGGCCCCACCCACACAGCACGGGGCAGAGGGACAGCCCCAGTGGCCCCAGCCCAGGCCCTCCTGCCCCCTGCTGCTCTGTGCTGCATGGGGGGCTCTGCCAGGAGGCCCTGGAGCCCCCCCCCCCAGCCCGGCTTCTAGGGTAAGTAGAGGCTTTTTTTCCTGCTTTTTTTTCTTTTTTCCCTTTAAAGTGATGGTGCCTGGGCTTGGGGGGACAAGTGGGGGGTGAGGCTGGATGGGGCAGCCATCAGGAGGCTGCAGCAGCTGGTGGGGGATTTGGCTGGGTGGGACAGCAATCAGGGGGGCTGGGGGGGGGCATGTGGGCCTTGCAGGGGGGTGGTAGCCCCTGCAGGAGCCATTTGGCCCCTACTGGAGGGCTGTAGCCCCTGTGGGAGGGCAGCAAAATTATATATTTATGTATTCATGAATTCATGAAACGTGCATTTAGGGTTTACTTTATTATTATGATAATAGACATGCTTTAACACTTTAGATATATCTATAAAGCATTGTCCAACTGATCGCTGTCTCTGTCTCGCTCTCTCTCTCTCTTTATAGTGGTCTTTTGTTTTACTTGTGGAGGAATGTGGATTTAAGGGTATTTAGGGGTATTTTACAGAGCTCCCCCTGGTTGCAGATCCGGGAGGAGCCAGGCAGGGTTATTTTGCCCCAAGTGGCACAATTTGCTCCACAACGAAGTGCATGTCCAGCATGTGTGCTGAGGCAAAAAGCCCCGGCTCAAATTTGCACCGCTTCTATTTGAGCTGCTGTAAGTGCATGTGCTTGCATGTGTGAATGTGCCCCACTGCAGCTTAAATTGTACATGGAACTGGACAACTGTTTCAACTAAGATAGTATTGGCAAGATAATACTTTGGGAGTTAACTTTTCTTTTCTTTAATTTTCAAGTGAATTAAAGCCCTGATCCAAAGACTGTCAGCAAAAAGAGAAAGATCAGGGAAAATGTGGGTTCCTTACTGAATGGGGGAGGGAACCACAGATAATGCAGAAAAGACTGAAGTTCTCAATGCCTTTTTTACCTCAGTCTGCATAGGCAAGTTCAACTTCCAGACTACTGCACCTAACAGCACAGTTTGGGGAGGAGGTGAGCAACCAACAGTGGTGAAAGAACAGATTAGGGACTATTTAGGAAAGCTGGATATGTACATGTCCATGGGCCAGATGTATGTACCTGAGGGTTCTGAGGGAGTTGGCCAATGTGATTGCAGAGCAACTGGCCATTATCTTTTGAAAACTCATGGAAATTGGGAGATTACAATCCTTGATGATTGTAAAAGGGCAAATATAGTGCTCATTTTTAAGAAAGGAAAGAAGGTAGATTCAGGAAACTACACACTGGTCAGCCTCACCTCAGTCCAGGGGCGGGCAATTATTTTGGGCGGAGGGCCGCTTACCCAGTTTTGGCAAGCTGTCGAGGGCTGCATGGGTAGCCCCACCCTTTGACAGGTGCCCTACCCCCCCGGTCACCATGTCTTGGGACCAGTGTCCCAGGGCCAGCACTGGTGACTGCAGCTTGCTCCTTGTTGCAGCTGCAAGCAGCCCATGTGGGGCTGTCCAGAGCAGGCACAGGCAGCCTCACATGAGCTGTGAGAGGCTGCAGTGCGGGCCGCCAGCCATGGGGTGGGGGAGGAGCTGCTTTTCCCCATGCTCAGCACCAGCTTGTAACTCATGGTCCTCCCCTGCCTTTCTCCCCCCTGGCTTACCTGAGTTTTCCGCGCTGGTGCAGCCACGTGATCCCAGGTCAGTAGCCCCTGCTGGGGCTTCCAGCTTGGGGGCGGGACCAGGCAGGCCCTGCTGTTGCAGAAGCCCACAGGGGCTTCTCCTGGGTCCTACTACCCCTGGCTTCTGTTATCTTTGACAGGAACCAAGGACAGAAAAATATGTATTAATTTTCTAAATTTTTTTAGGGGCCCTGCAGGCTGGATAGAATGGTCTAGTGGGCCATATTTTGCCCACCCCTGCCTCAGTCCCGGGAAAAATCCTGGAACAGGTTCTCAAGGAGTAAATTTCTGAACTCTTAGAGGAGAAGGTGATTAGGAACAGTCAGCATGGATTCACCAATGGCAAGTCATACCTTACCAGCCTGATTGCCTTCTTTGATGAGATGCCTGGCTCTGTGGATCTGGGGAGAGCAGTAGATGTAATATACCTTGAATTTAGTAAGACTTTTGATACAGTTTCCCATGACATTCTCGCAAACAGGCTAAGGAAGTATGGGTTGAAGGAATGGACTGTAAGGTGGATACAAAATTGGCTGTATTGTCAGGCTTAAAGTGTAATAATCAATGGATCAATGTCTGTTTGGCAGTCAGCATCAAATGGAGTGTTCTAGGGGTTGGTTCTGGGGATGGTTTTGTGTAATATCTTTATTAACGATCTGGAAGATGGGATGGGAGTGCACCCTCAGCAAGTTTGCAGATGACACCAAGCTGAGGGGAATAGTTGATATATACTGGAGGGTAGGGCTAGGATTCAGAGAGACATTGACAAATTGGAGGATTGGACCAAAAGAAATCTCATGCGGTTCAATAAGGATAAGTGCAGAGTCCTGCAATTAGGACAGAAAAATCTGATGCACTGGTACAGAATAGGGACTGACTAACTAAGCAGCAGCTCTGCAGAAAAAGACCTGGGCATTATGGTGTCCTGGGGTTTACGGTGCCCTGAGGGTTACAGCTCATACAAGCTGAATATGAACCAACTGTGTGCCTTTGTTGTGAAGTAGGCTAACAGCATACTGGACTCCATTAGTAAGACTGTTGCCAGGAGACTGAAGGAAGTGATTATTCCCTCTATTTGGCACTGATGAGTCCATATCTGGAGTACTGTGTCTGGTTTTGGGTCCTCCACTACAGAAAGAATGTGGACAAATTGGAGAGTCCAACAGAGGGCAACAAAAATGGTTAGAGGAGTGGGAAGCATGACTTATGAAGAGAGGCTGAGGCAACTGGCTTGTTTAGTCTAGAGAAGAGATGTTTGAGGGGGGATTTAATAATAGCTTTCAGCTATCTGAAGGGTGGTCACAAAGAGGATGGAGCTAGACTGTTCTCAGTGATGGCAGATGACAGAAAAAGTAGTAATCTCAAGTTGAAGAAAGGAAAATTTAGGTTAGATGTTAAGAAAAACTTTTTCATTAGGGAGGGTAGTAAAGCACTGGAACAGTCCACCCAGAAAGGCTGTGGACTCTCTATCTTTGGAGGTTTTTAAGACCTGGCTAGACAAAGCCTTGGCTGGGGTGATATAGTTGGGGATGGTCCTGCTTTGAGCAGGGTCTTGGACTAGATAACCCCCTGAGGTTCCTTCCAACCCTAATTTTCTAAGATTCTATGATTTAATAACTGTTAAAGTCAATAGGAGGTTTTCCACTGAGTTTGCGGGACTTTGAATGAAGATTGCCAAATTAAGTCCTCCTTTCTGTTCAGAGACTAGACACTGCATGGGCAGGGGAAAGGTAATTTTCCTACCACTCTTCAGTTTGTTTTGGAGGGATCGGTGCCAAGGGAGAATAGTTCAGCTTTATTGCCATTCCACTCCCATCTTAACTCTCTCCAATGCAATTGACAGCTTGGAAAACAATAATTATGACATTTTTTCTTGTACTAATGAATTTGTCCATTCCTAGTTGGACTAAGATTATAGATTTGTTGTAGGGAATCCTTAATACAATTACTATACCAGAAATTCATTGACTATATATTTCTGTAAGGGCATATTCTTCTGAAATATTTTATTCTTGTTTAAATTTTGGGTGGATGAGCAATTGGAAATATATCTCACAGAAATGCAACAATAGTTTCACTGTATTTATGACAACAGAGGATGTTGTTACAGATTAGAATGTACTTCAGTGGCATTCAAATGTGTGCTAACAGAATGTGCTTTACCATTCTCCCTGACTATAGAGGGTTCCTGAATTAGTAGGAGGCCATAGTCTAAAGTGATAGGTGCTACAAAAATATGTGCAATCTGTATACCACATTTCATGGTGTATAGGTCAACGCAGTGTATAGATTGACCCCCATTTTCCGATTTGAAAAGTAAGGGTTTTCATAGGTGCAGTGCATAAATTGGGTCTGGGCTTGGCGAGCAGTGCCGGGCTCAGTGCTCAGCTGGCGCAGCCTCATCCCCTGCGAGCGGAGCTGCCTGGGCTGCACCAGCCAAGACCATCGCTGCTTGCAGAGTGATACGGTGTATATGTTGCAGTTGAATTTTAGGAGTTAAAAACTGGACCGCAAACCTTGACTTATACACGGTGAAATATAGTAATTTAACCAATGTGCTTAAGATTGTGTTTCTGTGTGGAATGAGGGGATAACACCTTCAGTTCTCCTGTCACCTGCCTAGAATGCTGAGAAAGTCCATATTTTTCCTTAATAAATAATGCAATGATAAAAATGTAGGAGTTTTCACTATAGAATCAAACAGTTTATTTTATGATTATCTTGTTGGCTTTATATCTGGGCAACAGAGTATTACAAAAATGCCAAAAGATACCTGGAAGCATATATAGAGACCATTACATTGTTAGGAATGGTGCAAGTATTTAGGTAAAGAATGAGATTCAGGTGGGGAAGAAAAAGGAATAAAGTTTTAGGAAGTATAATACAAAGTTTAAGGAAGTATAATGCTGAGGCATTAGAGATGGGCAAAAATATGAAGTTCAATCAGTTACTCTATACTGGCTTTAGGGTAAGATTCAGACATATTGATTTATGGACTAATTACCTGTACACAACAAAAATATTTATAGCAAATGTTTTTCCAAACTCCTAAACAACAGGAAAATGACTTCTGTATATTAAAAAGTTAAATTCCATAAATATTTATGAGGCCATTGAAAACTTAGAGTCCTTTACTACCAAGTTGCAAGTAAGCAGAAATATCCATGCATTAAAACCTAATCATATAAGAAGCTAAGGCTTTTGGAAATAAATTAATTTTTAAAATGAGAAATTGTATATTAATTTAGAGACTTGTAGAAATGATTACATGGACATTAATAAATCCAAAAAGAAAAAAATCAGACAGGGTGGCAAATAATATATGCCCATCTTCTTCCCTTTGAAATAACTGTGCACATTTACTATATTTATCTAAAGTAAAAAACATATTTCTGCATTACTTTGGCTCTTATACTGTGTTCATTCAGAAATGGGGTAACTGTGAATTACCTCCTGGTTTAGATTAAAGAGTAAAATAGAACCAGCAAGAAGTAGCACAATACTGCCTGTATAAACTAGCTATCACAAGAGGCTCTGAGTGTTATTGGCCTCCATGCATAGCAGGCGAAGAAAATAAGATGGAAAGTGTAATGTAGAATGGATGCGAGGCAAGGATTTCAAGGGTGGTATCTTTTACTGGACACACTGTATAGTTAGGATAGAGTTAGACCAACTTTTTAATTCAAGACTTTCTTCATCTTGTCTGACCAGAACAAGCCAAGCACAACATAATAAAAAACATAGCGTAGAATGAATAGATATATTGAAGCAAGTCTCATTTGGTAACTACAAATATCTGAAGAACTACTATTGATTTGCAGTTTACACTGACAGTGCCCAGTAGTTACAGCAGTAGATTAGGAGTTAGGAATTATTCTAGTCTGTTCTATTCCTGATTCTCTTCTTAGCTCTCATAGAAAATTGGGCAAATCATTTAACTTCTGAAAGATTTTGGTTCTCCTTCTCTAGAATGGCAATAATTTTACATCCCAATTTGCAGTAGTGTTGTAAGGTTGAATTTAGTAATGTTTTTGAAGAGCAACAGAGATCATCAGTATAAGATAAGCCTGTGGGAAAATTATTTACCAGTAAATATACCTGATTTAGTCATCCCTTCTCACATCCTACCCATTAACACCAATTGCATAGATAGTTATGGCTCTGCCTACAAAAAGAGCGAACGTAAAAATCTCTGTCAGTACTAATTTGTAAGTACCAATCCACCTACTACTTTTCCAGTTAGAGATTTCTAGAGAAAGATAATAAATAATAAGGGTATAGAAAAAATATTGCAAGTGAGAAGAGGCAAGAGAGACGTAGGATGGGATTAGGTAAGACCATAAACAACATCATTACCCACACATAACTTTTTCTTGTTGTACATGCCTGTTCTCCCATCCCACCAAGCAAGAGCAATTAGAGAGACCAGCTGCTGCAAGAACTGAACCAAAGGAGTCAAGCCAGCTAGTCGATGCTTGGGATACCTGCTGGCCAATAAATGGAAGAAAACAAAGATGGTAGTTTTGATGCTATAGCAGTTGGTCTAATAAAATTTCATGGACCAGTGGTTCTGTCAACTTAACCCACACATTTTCTATGTGTCTTTTACAAATGGAGTATAATAATAATATAGTTATTTGCCTTGGTTATATAGTAAATACACCCATTAACCTTAAAAAGCCCTTGGCAATCATCCCAACAAACCATATGTGCTGAACATAGGACTTTTAAAAGGATTGTGTTCTGAAATATAAAGTTGTGCTGAGAGACACCTCACAAACATCTGAGCTAGAGGAACTGATTCAAAGGACTCACAGGGGCCTGAGTCATGAGAACAGGCAATGAATGATACTGAAGGTGTTGCTCCCCAGACTTCATGTGAATATATGCCTTGAAATTATGCCAGCAAACTGGATAAGGTTAAGCTAATAAATCAGATTCCTGGTCCAAGCTCTAGGTGCTGGGTCACTACCATCAGAGAATCCTCTGTCTTGATATTTGATCATTAAGCTACCATTTCTGCAAGACCATAACATCTTGAGAGCATAGCTGCTCCTCCTCTGCTCAAGGAAGAGTGAAAGATTTCCTTCTCTCCTTTTCCTTAGCCTGGAAGGTCTTGGATGTCTCAGAACTGCCCCTCCTGTGCCCTCATCACTGGCTGATGGAACTGGGATTCATTTAGTCTGAGTATACGAAGCAGGAACTGCAGGAGGAAGCTTGATGGAAAGTCTGTGAGGCTCCAAGCCCTTCAGCACCCATATGGAGCAACATTCGTAGAAAGGAAAAATGCTGAAGTAAGGGAGTACCTTGCTTGCTTCTTTCTTCTATAGGAAAATCTTTACCCTTACATAGGCATGTACACCCTCTAATCAAGGTTTAGTGAGTGGCTAATGTACTGTTGCTTTTCTGTCGTTTATTCAATGATGCAACCTTGGGATAATGGTTCAGACATACTTTGTGAAGTCTCAAGATAAAAGGTTAGTACTTCTTATTCCGTGACCATTTTAGGATTTATTCCAGATCAACGGACATGGTTATTCCAGAACAACATAGTTTATCCCAGGACAAATGTCATGTATGTTTGTAGCCCAACAGGCTAAAAAAAAGTGGGATTGTCAGCTTAGTATCCAGAGCCATAAGATTTCATAGATTTCATAGACATTAGGGCTGGAAGGGACCTCGGAAGATCATTGAGTCCAGCCCCCTGCCCAAAGGGCAGGAAGTCAGCTGGGGTCATAGGATCCCAGCAAGATAAGCATCCAGTTTGCTCTTGAAGATGTTCAATGTAGGCGCTTGAACCACCTCCGGTGGCAGGCTGTTCCAGACGTTGGGGGCTTGGACACTAAAGAAATTCTTCCTTATGTCCAGCCTGAAACGGTCTTGAAGTAGTTTTTGACCATTCGACCTAGTTGTCATCCCTTGGGGCGCTCTGGTGAACAAACATTCCCCCAGATACTGGTGGTCATCCCTGATAAACTTATAGGTGGCCATCAGATCACCCCTGAGCCTGCGCTTTTCCAGGCTAAAGAGCCCCAGGGCTCTCAGCCTGTCATCGTAGGGTCTGCTTCCCTGACCTCTGATCATGCGCATGGCTCTTCTCTGGACTGTCTCAAGCTTCTCCACATCCTTTTTGAATTGTGCATCGCATTGCAGGCTCATGTTCATCTTTTGGTCAATGATGACCCCCAAGTCTTTTTCTTCCATCGTGCTAGCCAACATAGCACTGCCGAGCCTATAAGGATGCTGCGGGTTTTTCTTCCCAAGGTGGAGATCCTTGCATTTATCGGCGTTGAACACCATCAGATTCTCGTCCGCCCACTTGCTGAGCCTGTCCAGGTCAGCCTGGATAACCCGCCTGTCTTCTGGTGTGGATGCTTTGCCCCAAAGTTTGGTGTCATCGGCGAACTTGGCCAGTCCGCTTCTGACTCCAGTGTCCACATCATTAATGAAGATGTTGAACAGTATGAGTCCAAGGACAGAGCCTTGGGGGACCCCACTGGTCACAGGACACCATGACGAGTGACTTCCATCAATTACTACCCTCTGGGTCTGACCCCGGAGCCAATTTTCCAGCCAGTGGATCATGGAGGACCCAAGGCGACAATTGGCCAGTTTCTCCAAGAGGTGATCATGGGAAACCAGATCGAAGGCTATAAGATATGCCTCTTATAGAATAACTGCCCTACACATCCCCAGACTGGCTCTCACTGGGTGCATCTACACGTGTAATTAAGGTGAAGTGATTAAACTCCAAAGTACTTTGCGCTGGAGTCAACTGCTCCTGGGTGCAGCATCTACACTTATGTCCGCACAGCAGCAGATTGAGCTGGGGTGGAGCAGCCCTGGGCTAGCTGTAGGCTCAGGGGATCAGCCTGCGGCTCTGGGTAGCAGCATCAGACAGTGGAGGGGCTGGCTGAGGCATGAGAGTGCTAAAGTGTGGAGCCATGTGGCAGGCAGCCCCTACATTTTAGCACCCTTGTGCCCCAGCCAGCCTGTGCCATCATATACACATGCATTGCATCACACTTATTTACTCCTCCATAAGATGGTACTGTCCCCAACAGTGCTATTTTATGGTGCAATTAATTCACTGCACCCTAATACTGGTACATGTGTAGACAGTGACACTTTATTGCAGAGCTAATTAGTCAAGTCCGCAGTAAAGCGCATGTGTAGATGCACTCACTGACTTTTAGCTCAAATTATATCCCAGTGACACCATGTCTTCGATGCAACCTATAGATCAGGATGTAAAGAAGAACATGAAGGGACATTGCTGATTACGGATCACAAACTAGCTTATTGTTCTTGACATGGATCTTAACTCGGATATTCAGACAGTCCATAAAATTTGCTAGATTGTTTATCTTGTTGCTGAGTCACGACAAGATGTTAATGTCAAAAACAATTTCCAACTCCTCAGGAAAAGTAAATTCCTTACTTTTGTGCCAGGGAAAAAGAGCACAATGAGGACAAGGAGGAGTCCGATGAACATTCTCTTGAAAATTGTTTCGCTTTCCAATCACATGACAACAGAGCACGTTTTAGCTTCTGGCTAAGGAATTCCTTATGTTCAAAGACCCAACTGATGAGGAATTACTCAGTGCCACAGTCCTACAGGGCCAGACAAATGAACTTGCGGGGCAGGAAGCAGATAATCAAGAAGGTCATTTTGGTTAAATACCATCTCTGACAAAAAACAGAGTTATTGAAGTTTTGAATACAGTTTGGCACTTCTTGCAGCAGGGGTCTCTTCTGACCCATCTCCAGAACAAAGGTGTGGCAGAGACAGAGAAGAATAAATTAAAGAGTTCTTTCATCTGAAATGAGTGAGTTCACCCATTTTAAATTGCAGTTCATAGTGAAAATGCGCTCAATATCACTCCTTTTGACAGAGCATGTACCACCCTCAAAATGCTTTTTGACTAGCAGAAAACTGCAAGAATGCAGTGTACACAGAGTGTACATTTAAAATACAGATCTAATATTGTAATAGCCATAATAATAAACATGCATTACATTGTTACAACTACAGATGGTTTTAATAGGAATGTCATTAGAAATACCCAAAATAAAACATAGCGTTTTATTTCTGATCTATGACATCTGATCTATGACACCTAGTCATAGATCAGAAAAAAGCAGAAAGTGGTCAGATGACACACTCTATTACAACAACAACAGCAGCTGGTTAGAGTAAGACAGTACCAGTCACTGTCATGTTGCTACTAATGAGGGTCTACTGTAACAAATACTTAGGGCCTGGTTTTCAGTAACTGCCTTCAATTTTGCAATCCCAGTTACAGTAGGTGCAAACTGAACTGGAGTCCTAGGGAGGTAGAAATCGAAGTGTTTTTATTTGCATATTCAATTAAGAGTAAAGAGTAATTGCTAAGAAGTTTAAAAAAAAAGCGTGAGCCAGATTGAGGTCTTCTCAAAATCAGATACTTAATATAACTCATGTAAATTGTCAGAGTCTAAGAGCCCTGAATGAAATCTGTTGCCTGAGGAGTTTTGATTACATTCTGCTTTATCCATTGCTAAGGGTGGCTATTTTTGCAGTTCTGACACTGTCTAGGTTATTTTAATCTTAAACCTGCATTCCCCCTCATCCCAAACACATTTCCAAAAAGTTTTAATGTTCCTGTTCAAAATTTGAAATTGTCATGATCCAAAAGGCATGATTGTGTGTGTGTGCTTCGGCATCAGAATTATCTACGTTAAGTTGCAGAGCATTGCACGGGAGTTTCCTGTAGCAAGAGGAAACCCCGGTGCAGGGACCAGTTTCCCGCCTTTTCTGCAGCTTCTTTTGCAGAGTGCATTGTTCATGTTGCAAGAGGAATGCACGGTGCAAAAGAGTTCCCGCCACCGGTATGCAAATTTGTTCCCCGCGATTGGCTAGTGCTAAATTATTCACACGTGGCGGCTAGCAATTGGCCTGTTAGCCGTATAAGAGGCTTGAGCAGTTTCCGCCCAAGCCGAAGAGGACTCCACATCCATCTCGTGGGGACTCTGGGTACACGGCAGGGTAATGGAAACCCTGTGTGAGATCCAGAGGAGTGTGGCGGCCTGATCCACCGCCCACCTCTTCCTGTCTTCGAGCGCAACTAATATAAGACGTATTTACGATTTCTACATTGGTGGCCTGTTCACCCAGAGCATCCGGAGCTCTGCACCGTGGAGCCTAGCAACCTCCACGAGACCGTCTGTGTTGTGTCTGTCTGTAACTGCAACTTAATCAAGCTTTCCAGCCTACACCATTGCCATCTCGGTGTAAGTAAACAATCTTTTAAACTACCGATACGCATCCGTGCCTAATTCCAGAGCGAAGGCCTTCCCTCTC
>NW_005842157.1:1110320-1111738 GCF_000455745.1 Alligator sinensis | reverse complement strand
CATTGCCATCTTGGTGTAAGTAAACAATCTTTTAAACTACCGATACGCGTCCGTGCCTAATTCCAGAGCGAAGGCCTTTCCTCTCCGCCCCTGCGTGCCCGGGCTGCTGGCCACAGCCCGCGTGCAGTGCGAAAAAGGGCTTGGGGCACTCCCGGCCCGCACAGAAATTACAGAAATTGAGGATTATTTTAGAAAGAGTCTTTTTTTCTTTCTTTTGGTGGCAACTGGTGTTGCCCGGGACCCTAGCATGGCACGCACTGTACAAGGCGCCCACTGCCAAGAAGACCAGCGACCTCCAGTGGAGATTGGTGCATGGTATCCTGGCCACTGGCACCTTTGTGCACCACCTGGACCCGGTGGCCTCGGTGGCCTGCCCCTTCTGCCCAGGGGCAGTGGAAGAGAATGTTTTTCATGCCTTCCTTGACTGCCCCTGGCTGTGGCCGCTCTTTGCTGCCCTCGGGGCGCTGCTTTGGGCACTGGGCCGGGACTTTTCAAAGGACGCATACGTTTGCTCTTTCCCATACTGGGCGGCCGAGTGGGGCACAGTCAGCCTGGCCAACTTCCTGGTGGGCCAGGCCAAGATGGCCACCCTGAAGAGCCGATGAAACCAGCTCACTGGGACCAGGATGGACAATGCCTTGCAGCTTTTCCACCTGCTGGCATGGGCCTGCCTCTCACTTGAGTTCGAGCATGTGGTCCTCCGGTGGATGGTGCCCACCTTTGAGGAATGCTGGGTCGTGGAGGGGGCGCTTTGCCAAATCAAGGGGGGACGCCTGCTCCTTGCACTGTGATGCCACCACCCATTCAGGGTGCGGGGGTGGGTTCAGCGAGACGAGACCTCGAGCTTTGTCCATGTGGGCTGACCCCAGGTGTCCTGAGGCCTGCCGGGTGTCCCTGCTGTAGAACTGTATACATGTGTATACTTCTTTTGTCCCTTGTGTTTTGTTTTTTTTTGTCTAGAGTGTGTGGGCAGGCCTTGCAGGCCATGAGCCCAGGCCTTGTCCTTGAGGCCCAGACCTTCAGGCCAACCTGTTGGGTCTTTACTGCCCCCCATTTGTCACCCCCCCTGGAATAAACGTTTCTTAAAAGTCAAAGTCTTTCTTTCTTTCTTTCAAGATGGCCGCCGACAGGTGAAGCCCTTCTGAGCTCCTGCAGCTCAGGTGCTTTCAGCTCATTGCCCTGCACTCTCTGCCTCCCTTTTCCTGTCCCCCTCCAAAAAACCCCTTGCCTCTCCCCACCCTGTCCCTGGGGACCCCCTCCCTGCCCCTTCCCCCCACGTTCTGAGCTTTTTTCCCCTGGGCTCTGGCAGCCTCGTTTGTCTCTGCCCCTCCCCCACCCCCGCCTCCGCCTGAGTTCTCCCTTTGCTTTCTGCTGCCTCCCTCCTCCAGGGCCCCTTCCCTTTGTCCCTGCCATCTCCC
>NW_005842157.1:1091753-1104281 GCF_000455745.1 Alligator sinensis | reverse complement strand
GGGGGTGCTGGCCGAGGACATTTTCCACGCCTTCCTCGACTGCCCCCGGCTGCAGCCTCTCTTTGCCGCCCTGGAGACGCTGCTTCGGGGGCTGGGCCGAGACTTCTCCGAGGACGTCTACATCCACTCCTTTCTGTACTGGGCGGCCGAGCGGGCCACGGTCAGCCTGGCCAACTTCCTGCTGGGCCAGGCCAAGATGGCCACGTTGAAGAGCCGGCGGAACCGGCTCACCGGCACTGGCATGGTCGACGCCTTGCAACTCTTCCGCCTCCGCCGCCTGCGGGCGCGGCCCCGCCTCTCGCTCGAGTTTGAGCACTCTGTTCTCCGGCGGACGGTGCCCGCCTTTGAGGAGCGCTGGGCCCTCGAGGGGGCGCTGTGCCGAGTCGAGGCGGGGCGCCTGGTCCTCGTGCTGTGAGACCACCGGCTGCTCAAGCTGCAGGGACGCCTCAAGAGGGGCCGAGGCCTTGGACTTTGGTTCATGCGGGGCGACCCCTGAGGCCTCATGGGTGTCCCCCGCTGGCAGGACTGTAAAAAAGTGAATATAGTCCGAATGTTCGTTTGTGGTTTTTTGTGGGGGTGTGTGTGTGTGTGTGTTGTTTTGTTAGTTTAGAGTGTACGGGCAGGCCTTGCAGGCCATGAGCCCAGGCCTTGTCCATGAGGCCCAGATATCCGGGCGTACCTGTACATGCTCTTTACTAGCTCCGAGTGATCACCCACCCGGGAATAAATGTCTCTTAAAAGTCAAAGTCTTGTCTTTTCACTTTTTTAAAGCCCTTTCTCCTTCCTGCAGTAGCATTCCCTTTCCTTCCCCCTTCCTCTGGTTTTATTTTGTTTTTCTCCCCCTCTCACTGTTGCTTTTTTCCCCCCCGCCTTCTTTTTCCTCATATATTGCTTACCATTATCCTCTTCTCTGTTGTTTTTTTGTTTTTTCCAGCTGCTTTGTTCCCTGTTGGTTAGATGGCTGCCCATCCCCTATCCACAGTTAACATTTTCTTTTTTTGCTGGAATGGCTGAAGGTAGCTCCCAGTGGTCCACTGCTGGGGCTTCTGCCCCTTTGGACCAGAGTTTTGGTTTCCACCTTCACGCCCCTTCCTCCATTGGTATGGAGGAGTGTGCCTCTGCTGTGAGTGCATTAGTAAGTTGCAAAAATATCCTTTATGCTGCCCAAGTGAGGTCAGTCCCCTTCATTTTCCTCAGCTCTCCTCCTTTGGTGTGTGATATTGTGGTAGCAGGTGTGTCTGTCGGGTGTTTTTTACATCACGATGCCCTTAGATACACCAGCCATTTGGGTGGTAGTCTCTAATATCCCTCCATTTCTTTTGGATGCTGGGCTCACCAACCACCTGTGTCCTTATGGCATGGTTACAGGGTCAGTCCGTAGACTGCCACTTGGCAGAAGGAATCCTGAGCTCTGGCATGTCCTGTCCTTTAAAAGGCAGATGTTCATGCTTCTTGACAGGGGTATCGGGGTTTGCCCCACTCCCTGTCCTTCATGGTTGATAGGCAGTGTTATGAGGTCTACCTCACTACTGGAGATATCTCGTGATTGCACTGTGACAGCAGGTCCCATCTGGCTGCCCAGTGCCCGAGGAAGAAGCTGGCTGTGGCGGAGCTGCCTGCAGCTGTGCCCGATGGTGGTTCATCAACCTCTGCTGTGGAAGCCCCATCAGGTGGTGGGGAAAAAACCTTCCTTCCAGCCACTCCCTAATTCATAAGAGGCAGGTGGCTCTGTGGGGCTGAATTTGCCCCTCCCTTACTTCTCCCACTGGGGAGGCTTTGGCTCCTTCTGCTGAGGAGTATACCTCCCAGCAACAGAAGGAGTCTTCCAAGAAGGCCTTGTCAACTCCTCAAGACCTCCCCACTGCTTTGGGGGGAGCTGTGGTAGTGATCAGCATCCCCCCTCTCTGCCTGCCTCTTTGGCATCCTCCTCAGACCTTGTAGTGGTCGGGGGTGACCTGTGAGCTGGGGAGGCAGTGGGGGAGTCTGACGGCCCTCCCTTCACCTCTCAGCTCCCTGAACCTGATGATGTCGCAATGGGGGTTGGGCCCTCTGGGAGCTGCAAGCGGCTCCAAGAGAGAGAGATTCTAGCCCAGGAGAGTGCCCTTGCTAAGAGATCAGGGACTGATGTGACTCCCCAGTGCCCTTTGGAGGATGCCACTGCCATAGGGCCTGATGCTGGGAGTCCTGGTGAGGGGCCATGTACCCCCCGCAGGCCTCGGCAACTCCTTGTGCGTGATGTGTACCTCTCCTCCTCCTCCTTGGGGTTGGATTTTGAGTCTGCCTCTGAGGACAAGTTGACAGAAGTCCTGCCTTGGAGGCCAGCATTTCCTGACTCAATTAAGGTACCCCCACCATGGGGGTGGGTCCCCACCCCAGTGGCAGAGCCTGCTCCTGCCTCTGAGGAACCTCCCTGTGTTGGTTACTCCATTGAGTGCCTCATTGAGTTCCTTGACCAGACCAAGCATCACTGGAAAGTTTCACAGCATATTCATAAATGATTCTGAGAGCAAAAGACATTTGTACTTTCTGCTAAGGCCACAGCAGCGACGCTGCACTACACCCCAGGGATGTAGTATTATAGCTTTTGCCTAAGCAAACTCGTGGGTGATGTTGGGCACCTGTTGCAGGAAACTCAGGCTGGCAAGCTGTAGGCCCAGTTTTGTCCTGTGTGCTTACTCCTCTCTGGTGCTTCCCACTGCTTTTTTGGCTTTGCCTGTCCCCCTTTCTACATCCTTTATGCATGGCTGCTACAGCCTTTAGTTCTCTCAGTGTCAATGGTTGCAGAGATCCTGTAAAGCAGACAGCTCCCTTTGATTTCCTGCATCAGAAATTAGTGGACATTGCTTTCCAGCAGGAAATGCATACTGATGTAGCCAATCAGGCTGACTGGCATGTTGCCTGGAAAGGCCGTACGTTCCTGAGTCACGGCACCTCCTTCAGCACAGGGGCTGCAATCCTTTTGTCACCGCAGCTGATGCCTGATTCGATGGTAGCTCAAGAGGTTTTCCCTGTCCATCTGCTAACTGTTCGCTTCCCTTTGGCACAATGTCATCTCTTCTTAATCAACGTCTACACACCCACTGCCAGACGGGAACAGGTCGCCTTTTTGAGACCCTAGCTGACCTTTTGCAGGACACAGCTCATGATGATGACCTTCTCCTCCTGGGCGGGGACTTTAATTACATGGTTGACAAGCGGCTTGACTGGAATGGGCTGGAGACCCATCTGTCCTCAGCCCAGCAGCTGCAGACTGCTTTGGAGGCAGTGGACCTCGTTGACATTTGGTGCCAAACAGCTGCCCTGAAAGACCACCTCTGAACCTGGTGGGTTATCCCTGCTGGGGATGTCCCGGGTGAACCCTTTCCACCACTGCCTGTCATCCTGGCTTTGGACAGTCACCTGGGCAGTGAGCCTGGCATTTGGTTCTTCCTGTGCCTTCTGATAGCAATACTGGATCTCACTTTGCCATGCTTTCCCAGAAGGCCCTGTGCACATGGGTTGTTCATGTCTGCCATGCCTGCATCCTTGCCACTCATCCTGACATGACGTGACAGTGGCACCCAGTGACACCAGCACTCATGCTGGCCTGCCCTGAGTGGTGCACACTTTATAAGCTGCCCATTGCCAAAAGGACCGGTGACTTCCAATGGCGATTGCTGCATGGGATACTGGCCACTGGGACTCTCGTCTGCCACATAGATCTGGCTGCATTGGCAACCTGCCCCTTTTGTCCCTCAGGAGCCCCCAGCTGCCACCGCTCTCTGCTACCTTTGGTGCTTTGTTTGAGGCACTGGACTTGGACCTCTTGGAGGCTATCTATTTGTTTTCCTTTCTGTACCAGGCAGCTTGGGGCAGGCTGTCATTTACCTGGGCAACTTTCTGTTTGGCCAAGCCAAGATGGCCATCCTCAAGAGCCGCAGGAACTGGCTCGCTGGAGTGGCTCTGATGATGCCCTGTGGCTCTTTCAGTTCTTGGTCTGGGCGTACCTGGAATACAAACATGCAGTCCTCCAGGAGACAGTACCCACCTTGCAGGCATGTTGAGTCATTCAGAGGGTGTTCTGCAGGTTTGAGGTTTGCCATTTGGTCCTCACTCTATGATACTGCTCATCCCTTCCAGGGATACCAGCAGGGGTCTCAGCGGGTTGATGTTGTACCAGATGTTTTTGTTCAGACTGTGAGGGCAGGCCTTGCAGGCTGTAGCCCCAGGCTGTTTGTACCTGGTCCACCATATGGGCCACCCCTTGTACTCCTAGTCCCCCAATAAACATTTATAAAAAAGTAAAAAAAAGTCTGTCTTTCTCTCTCTCACTCTTTCTCTCTCTTTTTTAAGATGTACATTAATGTTTCGATTACAGGCATTATTGTCCTCCAGATGTATCCTGCTGCATTACGTTAATTAACTTTGCATCTAGGATAGCAGCTATGAACCATTTTTATGAACATCATTCCTCCATTGGGATCATTCAGGAATCTCCTTTATTTGACTTTCATGGATCATCAAATGACTGTAGATAAACTGGTTTGTAGTATCACGAAGGGTAAATGTCCCTCTTTCTCTTGTTAATCAAAGCAGTAATGTTTTCTAAGATAATTTGAATTCAGTTGCTTTAATGGTAATTATGTTAGAATTAGTTAACACAACGGCACTGGTTATAACTAGATCTACAGTAGAAAGTAACAAAATGTTCTTAAAGGCAGTTTTTGGAAACTTTGTTTAGTAATGATAACCATAAACATTTTCCTACACTCTCAACCATTTTGCAAGTATTTTAGTGTTACTTCCATCTACTTTTGTATGTATCTACTTCTCACATGGTTAGCAAGTTTTCCTTCATGGCCACAATCTCAGAATAAGAATATATAAAGCTAGCATGAGACAATTTAGGATGAGAGAAACAAAATACAAATTTGGTATAGTATAAAGGTTCTAGTACTACTTCTCATTTAAAAAAAAGAGGTTTTTGAAACATATAGGGAAACTTCCCTGATGCTTTAGAAATATCACTGCCATGGCAACTAACTTTCCTTTTTAGAGCATCTGATATCAAGCAGGCTTATTCTTGAAATGTCAAAAAACTGCTTCACAGAAACATGCAGTCCTGACTACATATAAGCATACAAAAAGACTACATGATATTTTGGGGCTGTTTGTTTTAGCTGTGTTGGTCTAAGGATATAGGCAGACAAAGTCGACCCAAAGAACCATGTCTACATAATATTTTCCACATCTGTGACACCTTTCCAACTAAGGAGACATAAGACAGGAGGAATGACCAATCTCTGTTCACAAGAGAAAGTTAAATAATTTGCAGGAAGCAAAAAGTATACAGAAGAGGTTACAATCTCCTTAAGGTTCCAGCTAATCCTGGGACCCTACGTATATGAACTGCTACTTTCTTAAATGAAAACTTCTCCTTTTGGCTCCCAAGTGACCACTCGTAATTCCCCAAGAGGAAAAGGAATCTGTGCTGAAATTAACCCATTTACCAGTGACTAGGTAAATCCTAGTTTTACTCTGGAGTCTATTTCATAAATGTTAATGACTAAACTGTGAAAGCACCCACATGTGATGTAGGTTTGGGGGGTCTACCCAACTCGAAGAGGCAGCCAGCTGATTCTATGGGCAGATTGCAGGGCTGGGTGCGATTTTTTAGGGCTTATCGTGGCTGGCCCCCCATCCCTCTGACTGGCTGGGGGGCCCTGGTGACTCTGCTCCCCACCGTTGCTTGGCTGAGAGGGATATCTGTCGTACAGATTCGCCCCTCACCTCCAGTTGGTAGAGAGGGGTGGGGCCACATGACAGGCAGCCCTCTCAGCCAATCAGTGGTGAGGGGTGAGGCAGCAGCCCCTGGTCCCTCCCCCCAGTGCCATGAGGACTTTTGCATTTTATTTTCTGTAAAGTTTTTTTCTTTTCTTTCTTTTTCTTTTTTTTTTTTTTTAGATTTTGCGGACATTGCCAACTTTCACAGGCAATACTGGATTTCATGTTTTCTGTGAAACTGCAATTTTGATAGGTCTCTAGATATAGGCAGGTGAGGATTATTAATCACCATTTTATAAATGAGGGGAGGGTGAACAGTGATGTAGAGAGGCAAAGTAAACAGCCAAAGTCTGAGGCAATCCTATTTATGTCTAAATTTCTTCATACCTAGTTTTGTGATTCATGCCTTCCTCTTAACTAAAGTTCAGCACACATGAGCCACTGAACAAGCTGAAGTTTTGCAACTCAAAATTGTGTTGGGCATATTCTGAAATTGTATAAATCAGGAGTGACCAACCTGTGGTATGTGTGCCATAGGCGGCATGAGCAGCCTCTGTGTGTGGCATGTGGCAGCTCAGGGAGGAGGTAGGTAGTACAGCAGCAGAAAGCAGAGCAGTAGATTGGACAGGGGAAGGGGACCAGAATAACACTTGGAGGGTGTTAGGTAACGCAAAACTGGTAAAACCAATCCACAATACAAATGTCTTCGTCAATGATTATCTAGTATTCCAGTTCACTTTAGGTCCAAGTAGACATTTACACGTTGATCAGCCTGACGGGTTGGTTTGATCTAAATGTTGAACTGTACTATGTTCGGGGAGTTTAGATGGGGCAAAAATGGCTGGCTCAATGGAACTTCGTTTACTCATGTTCAGACCTGACACTGAGATCAATTAGGGTTTGGCTGATCTAAGCGCCAATCTGTACATATGTTTGGGGAGGTTAAATCAGGTAGGCTAGATTGGCTGACTCAAATCTAATTTAGTTCACTTGAGCGGTACACTAAGTTAGATTGGGCATGAGTTAGTGCCATCTACCAAATATGTGTACATGTTTGGAACCACTGGGGCTGTGGTTTCCCTACCCCACCTTACTGACTTGGCTACTGTTTAGCTTCCTGGCCCCCTCAGTCCCCCACCCCCAAGTGGAAACCCCTTCCCACCTGCAGACCTACTAACCTCCCTGTGAACTTACCAAGCCCCTCCTATCCCATCAGCCCCTCCTGCCCCAACTTAGATCATGTTCCCAGTGTGGCTTCTGGCACCTGCAAGCATGTGCACAAGCAAGACCCAATCTACCATCATGTGGCTTAAAGTCCTGGAAATGTCTGCATTTGTCTCCCAAACATGCACACATGTGGAGAGCAGCCCAGGGTAGAGAGCCCAGTTTCTTGGTCATGCCATGGGGCTGTGCTTTTCCTACCCCCTAGGACCCACCAATGCCCCTAATCCTGCCAACCCCCCCAACCTCCTGCACAGAACCACTAGCTCCCCCAATCCTAACTGCCCCTCATCTATCTTGAATTAGATCATGTTCTCAGTATGGCTTCCAGCACTAGTGAATATGCGCACAAGAGGAACCTGATCTATGATCATGCCACTTAGAGTAAGCTGCGTAATTGTAGATTGGGTCCTGAGAATGTCTGCATGTGCCCTTTGTTAGTGCCTTTTAAGATGAACTGTATGCAAGGCTTAAAAACATTAAGGCAGCTATACTAATAGAAGATTGCTGAGGTATCCAGTTATGCACAAACAGTTGCACAGCAGTATATTGATACTAAGAAATACTAGTAATTTCTGACAGTCACGACATTTGAGAATCACACTTAGAGAAAAATACTAGTCCTGTTGACATCAATGGAAGTTTTACAAGAGACTGAAAATGGTTTATCATATTTATACAATTATTAGGGTTAGCACTGAGGGTCACCCTCAACCAGCCTGACCTACATAAAAAGTTCTTTCCCATCTAGGTTACTTTATGGAGATGCACGTACATTTTACAGTTAGGTTTTCAAATAATTGAATGGGTGGTGTGCTGAAGGGCATTACACCAAACCCATGTGCTACTTACAAGAGCACAATTTTTAAGTGTATATGTAGTTACGTACTTCACACAATACCACAGTGGGGATTTCTATGTAATTAACACACTAGATTAACATTCTCCAAGACATGCCTCATTGTTTTTATCAGAATAATAAAATAAATATTTAACTGTGTACTTTTCCATTGAGATAAATTGCAAAAAAGGCTTTTCTGTATCACGTTTGAACTAGCTGTGAACAGTAAAGCTTAGGAGTCTTTGGATATGGTTATCATTTCAGACCATTCTAGTTAGGAAAGACCATAAGCATCACAGGACATGTTAATACTTCTCTTTAGTCCCAGCCCAAACCCACCAACAATCTATATCAAAAACCACTTAGATTGTCCCCTCATTCTGGCAGTCCAGCCTGCCCTCAGGATCTCTGAAATCCAGTGCTAAAAGTTGAGTCTCCTGGTAGCCTGCTCCTCCTGGTAGCACATTCAGAGTGCACTTTGGTGCTCTAGGCCACAAACAGAAGATGTCTCTCATATCTTATTATACCTGACTTGCACCCCTTTTGAGCCCCACTTCCTATCTCCATGGCCTCTAATTAGAACCAACCATAGAAAAAGAAACCAATAGTGGAAAAACTAATTCCTAGAAGGGTTTTGTGAAAGTAACAGGAAGCTTTGAGTAGAGCCTTTCTAGGAATTAGTTTGTCTACTTTTCTATCCTTTTGTGTTTTGCATGCATCTGTGTAAAGTAACATAGATTGAGACAAACGTTTTACGTAGGTCAGGTCAGTTGAGGGTGACCCTCTGGGCTGATCCTAAATAGCTGGTAGATATAATCATAATGGTGTCATAAATCAGTCATGGTCAGCTCTAGTATTTGAGTTGAAATCTAAGTTGAAACATTTTAAAGACTTTTTGGAGAGATTGTACGTATCTGTGTATGTGGGAAGGGGATAAAGACTGATCACTTATTGTTTTAGATGCATGCGTTTGGTGCAGTAAGAAAATACTCTTTTGGGACAATTTAGTCACATTGCTGGAGTCTTCTTAAAGTGGAGATGATGTGTGAAAATACTTGCAATCGCCTTTGAAAAATATTTGCATGAGGCACTGTATAGAGGTATACAAAAAATTTGACCTGACATGAATAAGTCTTAGTAGTGACTGTTAATGTAGACTTAATTAAAGTGACACACTGAGCTCACTAACCTTTTGTGAACAGGATGTTATTTTTAACAGAGCTTTTGTTTCATGATAACTCATTATTTTTCCTCCTATTATCTAATTAAAACTACACTGTAACAAGAGAGAATTAGTGTGGCACTTTCAAAAGGGTCTCATCATACATTATAGAGCAGCAGTTAGAAGCTCCCGGGTTAAGGTTGTAAACCAGCTTCCTGCATAATGCAGTTTTGCTACTTTTAACATCTAAGTTTCATTAAGATATTCATCTTCTTAACTGGCTTAATTATCCTAGTAGATAGCTTTGCTCTTTATTATGTGTATTATATTTTGCTCTTTTAAAAATATACTCTGAAATATTTTGTATACTGTGAAATAGTAAAATGCAGCACTGTAACTATCATTCCATAGCTGAGATGATCAGAAGGAACAGAGAAACTTATATGGAGTACAGAAGTTCAGAGTTTAGGAATTCCATGGCCATTATTCAATTCGGATTTGGCCCGAATCCGGGACAGTGATTTGATTCGCTGATTCAGATCACTGTCTCTGATTTGACTTGGCTGAATCCGAATCTGAAGATTCGATGCTGATTCAGAGAATCAGCGATTCGGATATAGACACATCTTTAAATGTTTTTTCTACATACCTCAAGGTACCAGCGTGGCTCATAAACACTGTGATGCTGGGGTGGATTGAGAGTCCCAGAGGAGTGTGGCCCCCCCCCCCCCCCCCCCCCCCATGCTCAGCAGTGAACCTGGAAGTGGACTGGAAGTACTTCTGGTCCACTTCTGTGTCCACTGGAGAGCATGCATAGGGACCCCTGCTCTCCCCCTGGCTCAGCGATTGACTGCGGAGGGATCCGGGGTGCCCCCCCCAGACCCAGGAGGCACCAGTTGCTGAGCTGGGAGGATGCGGCAGGGCTCTCCCAGCACACTCTTAGGTGGACCTGGAAGTGGACCGGAACTGCTTCTGGTCCACTTCTGGGTCTGCTGCCAAGAGTGCTAGGGATCCCCCTAAGCTTTTGTGGGACACTCTATGCACCCCAGCATCACAGCATTCACGAGCTGCCTGGTACCAGGAGGTATGTAGAAAAAACATTTAAAGCTGTGTCTGTGTCCGAATCTTTCTAAATCTCTCCAAATTGATTCGGAGGGTTCCGATTCGATTCTGATTAAAGGGTCCTCTGATTCGATTCTGATTTGGAGATACGGCCACTGAATTTGGCCAAATCTCCATCAAATCGAATCAGGGACCAAAGCTTCGCACAGCCTTGCTGCCCTATCCATCAAAGCACTTAAGCACACTGCCTATGAGCATGTGTGTAATATCAGTGAAGGCAATGTGAAAATGCACAAGCTTAAGTATGTTCTTAAGTGATTTGATGAATTATGGGTCTATTACAGTAACTCCATATTCCAGGCTCTATAGCAATGATCTTGGAGCTCAGAAGCTGTTTGGTTAGCTATGACTTGTGTGTCATTTCACACACTGTAAATTCTGTACTGAAGAAGTTTGTGTGTGAAGAATTTACTATGTTATGTCTGCAGGATATGGTTTGTAAATTCAGCTGCAGCAAAAACTTAAAATTGTACTAATTCTGCCAACAATGACAAAGAATGAACTTGGGGCTGCTCTAACTTATGCACAGCTATGTATACAGCTTTAGGACCTGTAGACTGTGGAAACTGCCCTTTTTTCACCAGAATATTTCCTCTGTGCTAGAGGGCCAGAAGAGGATATGGTGTAGAAATTATTCCATAGCAAATCAGGTTCCCCAAGATATTGGGGGACCTAAGTCTGCAGTTGCTGTTGGGGAACCTCATATTTTGTGTACAGGCCAGAGATGCAGCAGCACAGCAATTATCTGTATTTCCTGTTTCTTTAGCACCAGCATAGTTATATATGTGCCCATTACACATTGCTGATTGAACCTGTGTCATAATAAACATTCTTACCTTGGGCTAAAATTTCTCCATAACTGAGAGGAAGGAATGATATGTGATATCTATATAAAGCAAAGGAAAACAGATTTGTAATGGATGTATTCAAAAGGAAAGTATTCATGGGCACAAAGGGGCTGAGAAGTGCCTCTTTTTTTCATTAGCTCATTTTATGGCTCATTACAATCTGCTTGTTAATCCCTCCTCCCACTTGAATGCTCTTGTTCTACCACTTATCAGATCCTTTCTACCACATTTCTCTTGTTTCTAGCTACTCCCTATAACATCTCTTTGCTCTTTTAGCAGCCCTTCTCCATTCCTTTTGATTCAGTTAGTCTATAAGTTGCATCTCCACCCTCCCTTCCACTTTAAGCAGGCTAGAGTTTACCTATGGGGTTTTACACAGGCTTTTGTTCCTATCAGTTATTATCCCAAGCATGTCTGCTTCCTTTTCAGATCTGACAAAAGATATTTTGTGGCCAAAACCTTGTCTAGAATCTCTCTCAACTGTGTAGTTGGTCCAATAAAAGATATCATCATAAAAAAGGGAAAAATCATTGCCCTTCACTTTTCAATATATTTTTGTCAGTTTAACATTATAATAATGTTGAACTAGAACAATTCACTTGCTTATCAACCATGATTTTAATTCTGTTTTAAAGTGTTTTGTCTGTGAATATGTTAAATCACTGGTGCATAAAGGTGGGAAAACTTTGGGTGCAGGTGATACAGACTAAGTAAGATTTTTTTTTTAGTCATTTTATTGCATCATCATCATTCCCTGCAGTTTATAGTTTGTTAATTAAAAATACTATAAATGGACATACAAGGAAAGTTCTGTGACTTGGGTAATAAAATGAATTTTATTTTATACTCCCAATTCTCCCTGTTTTTCTTCAACAGATCTGGAGAAGTCCTCAGTATTAGCATAATTAGTTAGAACTAAATAATGTCCTATATTCCTAGCAATTATTGGAAGCTAATAAAATTATCCCTTCAATTTCAATGTTGCAATTCTGTTTAATTTACTATTTCTATTGCAACACGTTTTTGTGACAGGAGAAAAAGAAGGAATTAAGGCTTCAATTATATACTGAATTATTCATGTCTAAATCATGTCCAAAGAAATGTGGTCTTAGTGGAAGCATATTTTTCTAACTCAAGACCTCTATACGGAGCTATGTATTCCTTGTTTCTCCATACATATTCATGTCTCTGCCAAATATAAATCCTACAATCTAGAGAAGATAAAGGTATACTAGCTCAACTATTGCAGTTCTGTGTTAGTGAAGGTTTTTTAATGCTTACTGGTCATGCCTTCGCTCACTAAAACCATTTTAATCTGCAGGTAGTCCCACTGACTTAATAGTGAACAGAATTTGATGCTAAATACTTAATTCATTGCCTACGTAGGAGTACTTACTTCTAGATATTTGTATTGCTAGGTCTTGTTCAGGCAAATGCAGTCTTGAATGAGCTTCCTAGTCATTAATTTACTAGATATAGCAGTTAACAAGTGATGTAGCCACGTTGGTCCAGAAATTATGTGAGGCAAGGATTTCTTCAGGCAGTATCTTTTATTGGACCAAATATGTAAT
>NW_005842157.1:1073181-1091743 GCF_000455745.1 Alligator sinensis | reverse complement strand
AAGCTGGTTCAATAAAAGAAATCCTTGCCTCTTGCACATTTACTAGACAAAGACAGGCACAGAGAGTCAGAGTATAAATTATATTGCATGAACAAGTAAAATATTCAGCTGAAATAGCAAAGTCCAAAATAGCTGTTCAAAAATAGAGAGAAAAAAAACTACACTCCTCAGTTACTGCTCACTTTAATCACAAATGGTGCATTTCCAATTATCATAATTTACCAATATGCACAGAAAACATTTGCTGTTGCATTTTGAAACACAGTAAAATTTCTGTTATCCAGTACTTCACCAACCAGTCTATTAACTGGAGTTTCCGGCCAGCTAGCCAGACACGGGGGGGTGAAGAGGGCAGGAAGCTTGCATGCCGCTGCCGCCACCCATCATCCTGTGCTGCCGCTGCTCCATGTGCACCTGCCCCCACACTCTGCGTTATCTGAAAACCCTGCCCGGTTATTTCAGATAACCAGAGTTTTTACATAACTGGGGAGTCCCCTTACCCTGGGGATGCCAGATAACAGAGATTTTACTGTATATTGTAAGTCTCCTTTGCTATGCCCAAAACACACACACAGATCCCAATAAAAAACTGTAACCACTTTTAAGATGTATCTCAATAAGCTTATGAAAGGGACTATACGGCTTTGTTGTCTGTGATGGCAAGGGTCTGAACCTGACGACCCAACCTGTCTCTTCCAGTCATGGGCTGTTATATTCTTCCTAAAATGAAGCATTCACTTGGTGTTCATCTTTCTTTTTGCGGCCCATTTTCCGACTTAAAGCCCAATGCTTGTTGCCAGAGTTCTCCTCTATGTGCTTCTTTGGCAAGGCATATATTATAGTGCTCGTTACAAAATGGAAACTAGCAAAATAGATTATGAGAAAGCAAGTTGTTAGGAGCCTTCAAGGTCTATATATATACACACACAGAAATCTGATATACAATACATACATACATAAATATATATATAAATCTGATATACAATACCTACATATATAGAGAGATACCTATAGACATTGTATATCAGATTTCTCTGTCTTCCATTTCTGCTACAAACTTTTTGGATCATGCTTGTCACACTCATCTGAAAAGAGCCTAATATATGTTTGGTTATACATGTGTTCATCACCATTTGTGATTAATGCACAAGCATTCATTATACTAGTGAAGTAAAAGGTAGAGCACAAGTTGGGGATTTTTATCACATGCTGATGGTGTATTCAGTGGATAAATTGAAGTGTGATGTGTTTTCCATTTTGCTCAGGGACATGCCATATGGTACAAAACGCTGCAATTCTCACACATTTTGCATACGGAATTTACATGCTTTTCTGCCTGTCGAAGAGTTAATCTGATAAATATAAAATATGCCAGATTTTCAGTATCAGATTCTGCTTTAGTGGATGCATTTTTGCATCCATAAATAATTACTCTTAAAAATTTTCTCTGGCAATGAATTCCTGGAGCTAGGATTAGTAATGATATCTATGAGCAAACATGAAAACTGGTTGAGACTTGGTTGAAAATCTGGTCCCAGGTATTTCATGAAAAATATTGATCAAATTAATTATCTTGCTGGTGAATGTATGGATAAAGGAATCTAGTTATACGCCTGTGCAAATAGGGAAAACAAAAGTCCTGTACTCACTGGCTGCAGCAGCGGTGATTGGCAGATGAGGCAGTGGGGATCACTCCTCCCCAACCTGCTTGGCACCCGCATGGCAGATGCCTCATGGCACAGGTGGAGTGTGGCTTGGCAGGGTGCTGTGTGCTGCCAGGGAGCTGGGGCTGCTGCAGCTGAGCACTGCTAGGCTGCGGCTGACTGCTTGAGCCACTTGAATTCCCAGGCAGTGTACAGTGCCCTGCTGAGCCATGCTGCACCCACGCTATGGTGCAGCTGCCGAGCAGGATGGGAGGCGATCCCGGGGGGGGGGGGGGGGGGGGTGGCTCCTAATAACCACTGCCAGAGCTGGTGAGTGTGGGGCTTTTTTCTTTTTTAAGTGCCAGGAGGATGGGCCAGGTTGGGGGATGGGACTGGGCAGGGCAGCCATGGAGGTTTCTCCTGTGGCTCCTCTGGCTGTGCCTGCCTCTGCCCCAGCAGGGGAGCCGCGGGGGCTATGTTCTACGGCCGCTTGCCCAACCAGCGTGGGGTGGGAGGAGGGGGCACAATGCAAATGCAGCTTGCTCTGGGAGGAAGCAGGGCAAAGCCCCCACTCCCAGTGCTGCTGTGCCCACTGGGGGAGCAGGGGCTCTGCCCTGCCACTGCTTGCTAGTTGGTGCGGGGGGTGTGGAATGTGGGCACAGTAGCACTGGAAGTGGGGGCTATGCCTTGCTGCTGCTTGCCCTCTTCTGCCTGGAGTGAGCTGTGCCCTCATCCGGATCCGGATGCAGTAGTGCTGGGAGCTGAGCCCCTGCTCCCAGCGCTGCTGCATCTGGATCCTGAGCCCCCACTGGATGGGCAGCTTGTGCCAGCCCCAGCCCCAGCCCCAGCCCCAATTCCTCCCTTCCCTATGCCTCTTCTGGATATCAGCAGTATTTTGCTGACAGAACAATTTGGGGGCATTTTGGTGGCAGGGAGAATTTTATAGAGGGTTGCACATGCAGCAGTAGCAGCAAGAAGCAGCACCAGGACTAGCCCACCTTGGGATTGAGCTGCATTATTTCAGCCTGCAGCTTCAGAAAGGTTGCTAACCCCTGACATGTTGCCTTAGAGTTATCAGCAAGATATAGACACACACACCCATGGTTCCCATACTATCTCATATTAAAACATAAGATCAACTAGTATGAGAGGCCAATGAATTGGGTTAAACAGGCTTTTTATGAATTTACAAGAACATTATACTGCATATCTGTATAATGTACCTCTTGGAAGAAGAGGCTGTAACCCAGCCATATGCATGAGTTGCACCCTTTTCTGGTATTAAAGACATGTGGATCTACAACCAGAACTGAGTCCCTCATTAGCAGTAGGGAAACAAATTTGGCAAACCAATTCAAACTATACTTGTGCGTTAATTTTAAAATCATACTAGTGCAGACTGTGATCATGCAAACTAAGTAAGGCCAAACCAAGAGTTGGGCTGGAAATCTTTAACAAAAGTTAACATAGTACAGTAATTGAGGCTGGTGTTGCACTATACCCTTCGGTTCAAGACTGGGGGTTCAGTATGTGGATGTAACTACTATAACTTAAATAGCACCTTAAATGCAAATCATTTTAAAAACATGCACAGAAGCATTAACTGTATTCAAAAAACTTTACAGTATGTTGCTAGAAGTGCATTTTTTCAGATGAGGATTAAAACAGCGGTAAGAACTATGTGTGGTCATTGAAAGATCATCTTTTGCAAGTAGCATCAGTTCTGGCCATTTAAAAAGAAAGTGTAATTACATTCTGCTTCCCCAACTCTCCCAGAGGCTTCAATGGGAACAGCTGAGCATTGTAAAAAAAAAAAAAAATCTCTCCGTGTATATATGTCTGTGACCTATATCTATATATAGCGTGCACATGCAAGCACACACATTCTTGGAGTATTGTTGCACAATTTATACTTAGAATTTTCATGAACTGCAGTTCTCTTAAAGTACGCATACTTGAAAACACAAAGTTTGAAAAAAAGTGTAAAGAAAAATTGTTTTCCATTGAATGCAGATCTAAAATTGTATTTTCATTGAAAGCAAGTTGACCTAGATAGTGAAATGTAGAAAAGGTATCTAAAGGTAAAGAGCTAGCTAAGCATGTATTCTATGTACTTCCAGATGAGCATACCCACACGAAATCGAAATACAGATGAACTGATTAAGGTATGATATTCATTTTACTTTAGCATTGGGTGGCAGAGTCTCCCATAAGCAAACGTGCAAAACATGTCTTCAGAGAACTTTTACAACATCTCAAGTGCATAACGACAGTTAAAGTGCATCCTTTCTAATAATGACATGGTCTACATTTGGTATGTACTAATAAACTTTAAGACAACTTAAATTCCACATTTTAATATTAGAAATCCATTTAATTATAAGTAATCTTCATCTCTGTATGCCACCTGTATTTGCATTTATATTCTGCAGTGAGACCGCAATATAATTTTTTGTTTATTGTCATGGGTATGCTTCTACTGTAAATCTACAATTTTATGTAGGCACTGCTGGCACATGGCCAAACCCATGATTAAGTATCTTATACAGCACACCAAAAGAAAATGTCGGTATGAGTAAAAAATGTTCCACATGCAGGGCTAGGATGTTAGCCTGAACAAGTATTATCTGTTTACTTGTATTGACATCCTTTGTATGGGCTCTTTTAGAAACAAAACTGAGAAAAATGTTCTCCCTCCCTGCCCCAGCATTTCTATGGGTATTTACTAGTTTACTGGAAAACTATTTATTAGTTTACTGGTTTTTATTTTACTTGGAAGTAGGGAAGCTATCAAAATAATCTAGTTTACAAAACTGTAGTCTATTCAACACGAAGGAACAAGAGTCCAGGTAGAATATATTGATTTTAAAAATGCTGCCTGTGTAGATTAATTTTCTTTTATAGGCTATTACTATTGGTAAAATATTTACACTGCACATGCCAAATATTGCTTGGAAATGAACATATGTGCTGCTATTACTTTTTGATTTTCTTTGTCTTTGAAACACTGCTGTGGTGTTGGGTTGCCTCCACTTTTCTCTCTATTCCTTGTTGTCACACACACTAATTGGCCTAATAACAGGCAAAACCAAGAATTTATTACACCTTGGGCAATACTTAAAACAAACTTTATTTGCTGGAGCAGCACTTTTTATCTACTTGCTGCTGTATATTTTGACACTCCCTCTAAGTGCTAAATTTGACTTTATTAAAAGTTAAATCACCAAACTCCCTTTTTGTGATTGCTGCTGCTTTTGCATTTTCTGAGGCAGACTTGTACATATATAAACATTTCATTTTAATGAAGCTTTAGGAGATACAAATTTAAGCCATGACTATAAGTTCTTCATTACTGTCAATCTAAAAGCTGCATGAATAAAAAATAATAATAAAAATAAACCCACAATCCTAATACTTTGAAAAAGTAGCCTTGGGATAATAACAGTGACCTGAGAGAATAATGGTAGGAGCTGGGAGCTTAAATATTGTGTGGTGGGGTGGTCCTTGGAGTTTTGTATATTTTTCTAAATATCTAGATATTTTTGGGTTTAATGGTTTGCAAAAGGAAAAAAAAGTGTTAGACTTCACTGCAAACTGCATTCTGCCTTTTAATTTACATTTTATTCATATAGAAGATGGTAAAATGATCAAGGAAAGTGTTTCCTTTAAATAGTTTTTAAAAAACAGCAATGCAAATCCCCTGAAATTGTTTATGCAGGAATTTTTATTCTTTTAAATCTTCCAGTGTTAAAGCAACAAGAAAACATTTAGAATGTCCTTTGGTGGAATCTTATTACACTTGTTATATATGTAAACTGATATTCTTTGATGCCAGCACGTTGCCCATACAGAGAAATCTCTGCACAATTAAATGAAAGGAAAAAAAGGACCAAATAAAAAGTAATATTTTTTCATATCTGATTAGAATGAAATACATTAACAAATTGTCTGGTAACACAAATTGGCAATAATACAAAAAATCTACATTGTACATTAGTTCAAGAAAAATAACTTCATTTGAATACAAAAGGATAAATACACTTTTGTCCTATAGCCACTCTTGTACAATAGGTGAACACAGCATCTTAATGATGCAGTGCTGCTAAGATATACAAGGATATGACTGGCTTGAGTTTTATTGAGGGGGCTGTTACACGTGTGCATCACTAACATCAGACAAAGAAATCTTTCAACCAACAAGGGTTACAGAGCAACATTCACTAAAGCACAGGTTGGAAAGGATTCAGGGATTGAAGCAGGCCAATATGGCAGCTTGAACAGATTTCCTTATACCCACAATGCACTGACAGCAAAGAATGCCTCTATTTGGTTGGTCCACACACTGGGCAGAGGTACAGTAGCGCACCATATTGGAGTAGCAAATGTTTTTATTTTCCATTTTGGGGGCTGTCAAAGCCTTTTCAATCCTGTGTAAGCTTTGCAGCTGGCATTGTGATTTGCAGTAATAGAATTGGCAGCTGCTAACTTGTCTTGAGTCAGAAATTAACAGTCTTGACTCAGAGCGCTGTCCACAATTAATTAATATGGCTTAGTTCAGTTAGGCCTTCTTACTTTATATGTGGTTTTTTCTGTTTCTTTTTTATTTTAGTAGCAAATGCTTGGATTCTATTTTGCTTTCATGTGGCACATTCCATTTGAAGCAGTCTGAACACGATGCCATCGACCATATGGGGTCTAGAATATGAAAAGTCCAGTTACTCCTAGTAGAGCAGTCAGCAGTAATAGAGGGCCATGTGATATTGCCCTCTGGGCCGAATTTTGGTTGCAGCCTCCTGGATCCCTTTCACACTTCAACTTCTCACATAAAATGCCAGTATAAGCTGGAGGGCACTGGCATCGCACGTTGTTGATGCATGTTCCTCCATTCTGGCAATGTAGTAGTTCATTGTCACATACATTTTCTGCAGGATTGAGGGAAAAGAAAAAGAATAGCAGAATAAATTTAAGTTCAACTGTTAAAGACAGCTTATAACTAAAAATAAATCTATTGGCTTCCCCCCCATTTTGAAATGTAAGCAATATATGCGTTTCCAGTTTCTGAACAACTGCAGTTGAGCCTTTTTTATATTAGGTATTTTTTCATATATATTCTTTAATTTTAGAGAACATTATAATTCATTTCAAACTACAAAGATACTTAATACCTGCTGTTTTTCAGTGTCTTGATTTTTATTGTTATTGCTGAACTGGAACGCTAGATAAGTGCATTCTTTGAAAGGGGCAACAAGTACTCAAGAAGCGCAGAGCTCTTGGAAAAGATTAATGGCAATTAAAAATGCAACGTGGCTTTGCTGAAATGAAAAGAACTCAAAGAAATCAGCCCCTAATATTGAATAGCTTTTACATATTAATGTACTGGCAGATAAACAAAAAGGCATGAGGTGGGTATAGCATAGGTAAGTCAGCATGCTCTTAGATGGATGTTAAATGGCTTTAGTTGCTTAAATGCATGCACCATGTACTTGTGGGAACAGAGAGAAATGGTTACATTCCATTACAAGTTCAGGTACTTCTTAATTGCATACATTTATAACCAGTGCTTAGGTTCCAGGGTAATAAGGACCTTAGAAATATTTAAGATAGATAAAATAAATCATCTACTGATGATAAAGAAATAGGAATGGAAGGGTCAGTGTCAGGAATTCTAGACTTCCAAAGGTAGGTTTTCCTACGATATTTTTAAAATCATTTAACATTTTTCTTTACATTAATTAGAATTAATTAGAACAGTGTTCATTGAAACACTCCTATTTGGTTATATATATGAATTGTCACATTCTTGTGTCAGTCTCAATTTTAGTCTAGGTTATTTTTATCAAGTAGAATACTATAGATCAGTGGTGCTCAACCTTTTGGCCTTGCAGGGCAGATGAATGGGGCAGGGCTAATCCGCAAGTCCAATTAAGCCCACACGCCAGGACTGGGCACTGGGGCCCATCACCTTCCCACTGGGATTGGTCCCCAGGGGGCCTGCTACTGCCCTGTCCAACCAGGATAGGTCTTCAGGGAGAGGCAATAGCCCCATCCCACTGGCCCAGCACCCTCCCCCTACCCCCCCACATTAGGATTGGTCCCTGGGGGTCTGGCACTTTCTCCTTCCAGCCTAGCACACTGGGGCTGGGTCCCAGCAGCCCCTCCTGCCCCCCCTCAACTGGGATTGGGCCCTGGCTCCGGACCAAGCTGTCCCCACCGCAAGATCCCAGTGGCTCTGGAGCAGCCCCCTGCCCTGCTCTGTCACGTGCCATGGTGATCCCAGCCTTGAGCCTTCACAGCACAGTTGCGGCTGGGGTCTCCATGGAGACCGGCCCCAGCCATGCGGGCAGGGGCTGCTGGGAAATGGAGTCTGGCTGCCGGCCGGATGGGCCATTTTGCCCACCCCTGGATTAAGGCTTGAATTTCAGAATGATGCATGTGCTTGGGAGCATTCAGCTATGGTGAGCCTGTGTTGTGACAGGAAAGACTCAGGGATAATTGTGTTTTTTGGTTTTTTTTTCCATTCTGCCTTCCTAAAATGAGGTGGATGTTTTATTTGGAGCGTGTCATATGCAAGGAAGTATGATACTTAGATGTCTGCCTTCAGGTAAAGGAAATATGAGTGAATTTAGAACGGTGGTTCTCAACTTTACTAGACTCAAGACATCACTCTGAAAAAGTCAGCTCTTAGCTTTCACTCATCTCTTGACTACAGAAAAATAACTTAATTTTTCTGCTGCAAAGATGTCAGAAAGACCACAAAAGGTCAGAGTGTTTTTGATGCCATTGATTCCTAGTCAAAATCTTTGGGTTTATTTTGTGAAGTGGATAGAGATGTTTGCACAGACAACAGTGCTAATATTGGGCAGCTGCAGCACCTAGGTTGAGAATCACTAGTCTAGAGTAAGGTATGCAAGATCTGGCTCTATAATTTATAATGTTTAAGCATGTAACATCCAGGGAACACCTGAAGGAAGCAGAATAGGGAAACATAATTTTTCCACTGCCAAGTTTGCTAATTGTTGTTTCCATTCCTTTAGCAATTTAAAAAATATTTTATTATTTTAATATGAAAATATTATATATACTAAGTTTTAACTGAGACCCAGATGTAATTTTGCATAACTTAAAAATCAGTGGATGTGTATGATGATTTATACCAGCCAGCAACATGGCTCAAAGCACTTTTAAAAGAGATTTCAATTTGTTATAAGCCGAGCCACGTTAATCTTAGAAATCTCATTTGTGCATCCAAATGAGTCAAATAATAAGCATGGAGCACTTTCTCCACAATATGTAACAATATAAAGTAACCAAAAAGCAACAGCTAAACACGTTTCTCTTTTGCCACCTTTTCTCTGTGATTCCTTCAGTTCTGATGATATCTTTTATAATCCTTTGATAGATCACAAAAATGCAGCCACAGTTTCTGATTAGTTAATATCACAAGTGAACATTAAGGTACAGCAAATGTGGTATGTTCGGGACATTATAAAGAAGACAACCATATGTCTGCATTTTAATGTTCTGTACTGTAGCACATTAAATACTTCCAGTCAGGCTATACCACACACAGTGATGCCAAGTCTAGAGAGTAAACCACATTTTTAAATATTTAAAGTAATATCTTTTTTGGTTACTACTCTTATAGCTCACACGCTGTATAGATATTTAAACTTGATCTTACAATTCATTTAGTGCCAACTTGATCACAGCAATACGCAAAGGTCATATATAAGCCCTGTTTAAATGTAAAGCTGTTGAGCTTTGCTTATTCTAATACAACAGGTTTCTGGTTGGGATGTTTCCTTTGATTTGGGCAACAGCAATGGTGAAATATCTATTCCATCAATCCTGAGCATTGCTTGGCTTGAATAATTGAGTGGAAATCAATAGTTAATTAAATAGTCTTTTTTTTTTATAGTGAGATCTTGTTTTCTTTATGTTTGGTCCTGAATGCAAATGAGATCTTTACTAAAGTTTGCTTTTTCCAAGTAGCCAATAAAACAAGTTTATATTTCCAATTTTCTGATGTGTTTTGTTTGTTTAAAAATATTATGAGAAAGATGCTCTGATTTTTAAGAAGGCGTCATCTGAAACTGATCTTGTGCCCACAGTTCTGTGAGCATGGATTACTGCGGGGGCATTTCACAGTACATTTGCAGCTAATTCTACTTGAGCTATAGACCAAGTGAAGTAGCTATTGTGAAACACCCTCTCTATAATTTGTCTATGCCATATCAACGATGCTGTTTTTCAAATTTGGCCTGATAGTTCTAATTACTTAAATATCGTAAAAGAATGTGTGGATACAAGTCTTCATTTTCAGTGTTTCTGTGTATTCACAGAAATGCATACAAATGCACATGAAAGTTGAAAGAGGCATAATCAAATGATTTAAGTGAAGGACTACAAGTTAGAAATGTTGGAGTTTCTATCTAACTGCTGTCACTAACTTCTGTATGAACCTGAAAAGCCATTTCACCTCTATTCCTCAGTTTCTTCTTTCATAATACATGGAAAATTTTAATAAAATTGTATTGTGTTTGTCAATCTTATTTTCTTTGTGGCGTTCTAACTAGCTCTTATACCGTTATCCATTTTACAGCCAGAAGATAGGGAAGCATGGCACCTTAGGGCATCTATACACGTGATGGAGCTCTGCTCTAACACGTGCTAATAAGCATGTGTCAGAGCAGACTTGATTAATCAAGTCTGCTGGAGTGCGCTAATTAGCGCACTCCAGCAGGTTCTGCATCATGCATATTCAGTGTCCCAGTGTTTCAAATGGCGGCTGGGGCACTTTAAAGCTTGTTGAATGAGCTTTAGTTGAAGTGCCCCCTCTGCCATTTTGAAGTGAGGGACACTGAATACACGTAACCCTGCAGGAACTTTAGTTAGAGCAGCTCTCAAAAGTTGCTCTAATTAAAGCACCTCCCCCTCCATCCCAAAGCACATGTACAGATGCCCTTAAAGACTAACTGCCTCTATACTTTAAAGTGGTGAATAACCCCTTGCTTGCACAGAAAACTTTTTAGGATTACAGACACTGTAATGTCAATAATTACAATAACGTTGCAGTTATTATTTATGCTGCTATTGCATTGAAACATGCATAACTTCCAGCTAACATGTGCAGCATGTAATACAAAACTAGATCTTTGTGTCCATATTTGAATTTTGACTCAAAGCTGATCATTTAATTAAGCTGACACAAATGCTGCAAAGATCAACTGAAGGAGGCGAGTATTTGAATTATAGTTCTGAAAATCTCTGTATATTTTAGCAGTAATGTTATATGCAGTATTTTGCAAAGATGCTTTACTCTGACTTTTGTTTTATTACAAACAAAATTGTTTGTAATAAAATTGTTTTCTTACCTTTATCATTAAAACAAGCAAACAAAAAACTGCTCTAAATGTTATAAACTGAAAAAGGCTCTAATTTTCCTCATTTCTTTTAAACAAATGTTCTGAAAAAAAGTCCTGAAGTAGTACAGTCATTTCTGCAGCCAGAAATGAGTGATATCTAACTTCTTGAAAATTTCTATGATTGGACACTGTGCACCAAAGACAAGCCTGAATAATAAATTTTACTTTCTGTCTTAGTTTTATATCTAAATATTACAACATGTACCTCAGCAACAATCTGAATATCAATTGGGCTTCTTCCTATTAGAAATTGAAAATTAAGCCAAATAAGCAGTGGATTTTTTGTAAAGTTAACAAAAGACAAAGGTGATCCCACCAAGCTTGTGTCCACTTACATTCTTACCTAAAACTGTAAGTCAGGAAACAAATAGTGGAGTAATGAGACACAATATAACTAATCTTAAAAGAGAGAGGTATGTGAGTTGAAGTCAGATGGATGGCACGGTAGAAGTGCACCTTATAGAACAAGGGGGTTCAACCCCTAGGCTATGGCTCAGATTTGACCCCTGGACCTGGGTCATCTGACCCAGGTGCTCACCACAGGTCTGAAAATTTGAGGGTGCGGGAGCAGTTGCTAATCCCCTGCCATCAAGTGTTTGGACTTATGGGGAGCCCCACAGACTGGATAGCGTGGCCCTGTCACTAGATCTAACACATAGGGCAGTGTGGCGCCTAATCCCAGTGTGGGGTGTCAGGGCTTAATCCCTGTGTGCAGGGCCTGATCCTAGCAGGTGGGGAATGGCACGGGGCCTGACCCGGGCATACAGGGACCAGCTGAGATGTGTGGGGCTCACCTGTGGGGCAGAAAGGCCACTGTTATAGACTAACTGAAGCAGAGATGTATAAGCTTTCTGATGTATAGTATCTGATGAAATGAACTCTTGTTTACAAAATGTTATGCATTTCTGATTCAGTTAATTTATAAGGTGCATCTCTACCCTGCCTTAATCTTAAAAGAGTTGTGTGCTTTAAATACCTGCAAATTAGGCTGCAGGTCTCCAACAGTGAAAAGTCATCACATGAATTTCAAGATTAAAAAAAAATAGGATTTGTGGATATCTGCTCCTCAATTCAGAGTGACTGCTGAAACCTCTGATAAGGTGTCTCCATGGCTTTTGCCTTATTTTGATGATGATCTGCATTTTGGTTTACTCAGCTGTTAGTACATGGACTACACCCTTCTTGTGGAATTCTTAAACGGCTGTACCAGCTGGGTGAAAGCCACCTCCAGAAGCAGACACACTTTTCAAGTTTTGCAAATCCTGGAAAAGTTATGCCAAAGTTGCTGAGACACTATTAATTTTCTAATTTAAAATTAGGCATCTTTCAGAAAGTAATCATTAATAAAATACTGACATATTTTGTAGGTTAGGACTTCCATAAATACTGAAAATATGCTTTGATTCAAGTCACAAAATATGCACATTAAATCATTTGTTTGTAGTTTCAAAGTAATTCAAATGCAATTCAATTTAAAAAAGTAAAGCCAAAAGACTAGCCTGCTTCTTTCTGCCAGATCTGGCAGTTGAAATGGCAAGTGGTATATTAGTGGTCCATAGAATTTAGCTCAGATGCTTAATCAAACATATTGAGGATAGCTGATAAATTTTGACAAGTTTATACAGTATTTTGAAGCATAATACATGAATAATTCATTGAAAAATGTGTTTAAAGCTCATGCATTTGCAATAAAAAGAGTTTGTATTAGGCCCACATTTAATTCTGAAATATCAGTAAAGATGATGTGACTATGATTCAGAGAAATATAATAAACAAATTATCTCTTCTTAAAGTGGGGAGAATGGGAACCAAATATGAGTTCTTTGTACTTGTATAGTCTATTAGAGAGCCACTCAAGATACAAGAAAGTAAGTTTTACTCCTTTTTCTGGGACATCTTTTTCCACTTCTATGTTCAGCTTGCCAACTATAGCACCTTAACTGAAAAAATAATGTAGTCGGGTGGGTCAGCACATAGATAAGAGAGAGAACATGGCATTTTTTCAAAAAGAAAGTAAAAGGACTTTTGCCTTCTGAGATCTGGGAAAGGTGATGCTACTGATTTCCTGTACAAATTTAGGACAACTATTGGATTTTTTTTTTGTGCTAGGAAGTATAAATGAGACTATTAAGAATAGAATAGAAAGCAAACCTGTGGCAAAACACAGAATAGTTATTCCTCCCTGAATCTTTCTCCTTTCATACGTCAATTAATCTACAGTTGCACACTTTTTAAATCTTTTAAAATGTTTCAGTCTACTCTCTCTATACCTTCCTCCTTTTTTTCCAAGATGTTTTGTGACCTTTTTCATTGTTACCATATTTACCCAAATCCAAGTCAAATTTTAAATGAATATAGTTTCATAGTTGGTAGGGTTGGAAGGGACCTGAGCAGATCATCAAGTCCGACCCCCTGCCATGGGCAGGAAAGAATGGTCAAACGACCCCGGCAAGGTGATTATCTAGCCTCCTTTTGAAAACGATATGAACCCCCCCCACCAACACTTAGATTCTATATGTGGAAACTTTAAAAAAAATGTTATAATTTTTCATGTGTAGAAATTAATTATGGAAGAGTCATCTTAAATTGATTTCCCCACCACTGCTGCATCGGGGAAAGCAGCAGCAGCAGCAGGGAGGCAAGCAGTGGTGTGGAGTCAGGTTGTGGGGGGCAAGTGGCTTGACTCCTGCCTTCTGCCCCCCACTTTGCCCCCTGATGCCTGTTTCTCCACCTTCTGCCCCTCTGTGCTTGCCCCCCCCCAACTTAGTACCTGTCCCCTTGCCACCTGTACTTTCTTGGTGCCTGTGACCCCCTGGACACCTCCCCCTACCACTTGCTCCCCAGCTTCTCTCTTCCTCATCACCTACCCCCTCTGCTGCTTACCCTCAGTTGCAGCTCCAGCACCTACCTAGCCAGATGTCAGCAGTTGTGGTGGTGGCAGCTCCAGCCCTGGGGCTGGGACTCGGTTGGAGCCAGAGCTGCCACCACTGCGTCCACCGCTGCCTGGCTTACAGGTGCTGGAGCTGTGATTGAGGGTTAGTAGCAGTGGAGGAGAAGGTGACAGGTGGTAGGCAGGGGGTAGGGGTAGAGGCAGTAGGGGGTGTCCATGGGGTGAAGCAAGGGGCCAGGTGGTATGGCAAGGCAGAGGCAGTTGGGGGCCAGATGGTAGGTGGAGGGGAGGCAAAGGCTGTGATTTCCACCTCTGACCCTGGGCTTGGATCAGGGCCAGAGCCATAGCAAATGCCTCCCTGCCCCCTGGCCTAGTACTCAAATTCAAATTAAGGGACTTTCCTCACCATGTTGAATGGGGAAAAGAAACCGCATCTTAAATTTTAAAAAATGAAACTATTTAATATTTCATGAAAACTATAGTTTTCATTTTATTTCATTATTTTTCTTCAGTGTCTTCTCAAACTCCTCCTTTCCTCTCTCTCTCATGTCATCTCCAGGGATCCTGGTTTTCTCTTATGAAAAGGTACTGCTAATCCTCCAAATGCACAAGTTTTGGAGAGTGAAAGCATGGCAGTCATAATGGGGAGTCAGCTTCCAAGTGTTAATGGACTGACAGCCTAGATTGTGCTTACAATCTTGACTTCAGTAGGTTTTGGGTTATGCCCTAGGGATAGTGAATGAGCCAGGAGTAGTTAATTTACCAGGAGTCTAAGGTTGATATCCTGCTCCTAAATGTTACAGAAGTTTTACAACCTATTTCACTGGGCCCAGGATTTCATCCATGGCGAATAACTTGGAAGACATATATACTCATTGGGCTGGGAAACAAGCTTAGCATGGAACACATTTGTCTCATGTACCAGTTGTCTGGTAAAGGATGGAATTTAATGTTATCTTTGGTGAAATCTACTTAGTTTAATTTTAGTGTATTGATATATTTTTCATCCAGAGGAAGGGTTCTATTAGACCAGTGTAGTAATACACACAACCCATGCCCTGGATCTGTCTCACTGACAGTCCCACAGGCTATCAGAAGTTGAGAGAGAGAGGGCTAATAGGGTCCTACTGAGAATTTAGGGTCCTTGGGAACCAATGGATACAGATATCAGTGGTAGGGGGCAAGTAAAGGCTGTACAAATATAGTCTTCGTGCATCTTTCTTCTGGCTCGGTACCCACTGCCACCACTACCTGAATGTGGACCCAAGCCACAACCCATATGTGGACCTCCCACAGGTCCGGATCCAGCCTGGTATGAGTTTGGTGCCCCTGTGTTAGAACATGAGCAGTGGAACCATTATTTATATAAAGCTATCCATAGACAGCTTTAATATATACTGAGGTTGGCTGTATGTGGAACTGCAAACAGATCACTGGAATGCAGTAAAAGCATTAGCACTTTTATTTCATTATACATTAAACAATTTGAGTAAATCAAGCCTGAATATCAGAGGGTTTGCCTTTATAACCCAATATAAAATACACAGTAACCATGCAAAGGCTCTGTTGCATTCTTCTACGGAAGGAATTTTGCCCCACGGTCACATTGGTACAGACTCTTGAGTGTATTTTAAAAACCGTTGTGGCAGGACACTGACCACTGTTGTCCCCCTGCTTTACCTGTGGTAGGTTAGGGTGCTATGCCTTGCAGTTATATAACAGAATTGATTGCATAGTTTTAGTAATAGGTTAGACAAGGATTTGTATGGGATAGTTCTTTTTTTGATTCTATGAGAAACATAACATAACTTACGTTTATAAAATGGTTGTTGAGGAATACGGAGAAAGGGGAAAACATCCACAAGCAAAAAACTCTTGTGTGGACATGTGAACACACACAAACACTATTTTCTAATGGAGTCTCTGCAGACATGGAGGCAGAAGTAAAAATTATCCATTAATGGTCAAATGGATAGCTAGATAGATACCGGTTTAACAGGGCATGCACATACAGAGTTAGCTATTTTTCTTTCTAAAAATATCACATTTTGGAATATCTAAATGAAAATTAAAAAGAACTTGTAAAATTACCCTGCATAACATGCAATGTTTCACAGGTATTCCATATGGCAAAACTGGATGGACCTGGACTTCTCTGTCTTTGTGAAACATCATTGACTTCAATGAGGATCCTACTACAGAGTGGACTTCAGGGTCAGTCGGAGGTATAACTATGAACTTTGGTGCCCTGGGTGGTGACTGCGGGAGAGGCTGGCCAGCACTTACCTCGTGGCACAGGACTGCTGCTGTAGGTCTTCAATGGGCAGTTGTGACAGCAGTGCTGCAGCACTGCAGGCTTCCTAGGGGCTACCATTCTGGTATCCCTTCTAAAATGGTGCCCAGGAGTCATGCATCCTCTCACTCAACCCTAGTTACACTACTGGGATCAGGCCATAGGAAAGTAAAGGCATACTGCAGGTAGTCAGGCCATCATAGCTAAGATATATTGGGTTATTTTTTAGGCGTGACTATTACATTTATCATTTCAACAGTTCTAAAAGGCCTTAATTGTAACTGTGCAATTATTGGTGCTTCAGCTATAGATGATATAATAAAAACTGAATTTTAAGAGTTTAATCTCATCTATTTGAAATGATATATGACTGAAAACTAGCTTCATTTTTTTAATAAGAAAGAAACAAATATTTAGCTTGGGTGTAGTTTTGGGTTATTATTCTGTTTGACTACAGCCAAATTGTTTTTTAAGTTTTAATTTTTCTGATACTCATATCATACATATATATATACATATGTGTGTTTCTAAATGTGTATTATTCTTTCTTGGGGATTGGAGTATGAAAAATAGCTACTGCTTTTCCATAGCAATAACTATTCATAATGATTTTTTTTGTAGTGACACTAATTCACTATTTGCTGCAATGGGACATAATATCACTATTATTACCGTACGACAATGTCAAATCAAGTCCAGGTAGACTTTTTCTGCAAATCTATCAAGATAATATTCCAAAGTTATGACTGAATTAATCAGTGTTTTTATGTGCAAGCTTAAAGAGACACTCTTAGAGTGTTGGGATGATAAATTCTAATGCAAAGATTTCCAATGGAAGGGTGAAACAATATCCTGACTAATTAAGTCTTGTACTTAAAATTGTACTTAAAATTAAGTCAAGGAAATAAAAAGAGAGTTGCATGAAGAGATGCACAGCACCTCCATCTCAATGGGCAAATCTACACGAGAAGTTTACTGCACAGTTGACTAATTAATTGCACAGCAAACATCTCAATGTCTACATGTGCACCTCTATTAGGCTGGAGTAAACTAATTTACTCTGTAGCAGGATTGTACTTGTAAATACAAGTATTATCTTTTTTGTGCAGTAAAAAAAATCTCTGCAGCAGTGTACATGTAGACACTGGAAGGGCTGGCTGGGGAATGGGGGTACCTCAGTGCGGGGGCTGCCTGTTGGCTAGACCCACACTGAAGCTCCCTCATGCCCCAGCCAGCCCCTGTGCAGCATGTTGAGTTGGGGGGAGCAGCTATAAGCTCCACAGTTCATTCATGCCCTGTAATAGCAAGTGTTGTTGCATCCAGTGTGTCTTAAAAGGGCCAACTAAACACTCCCATGAATAGAGGCTGTTTTTTTTTTTAACCAGAACACTGCCTGGGAAAGGGATTGCGTGGACTGTGTAGAAATGTTTTAATTCTCTGCTATGTGGTGAATAGATTTTAAGATAATTTTCATTTTTTTTTTTTTTTTTACTGGCTTTATACAATCTCAGGCCTTGTACATCCCTTCAGTTTGTCCTGGGACCATTGCTGTTCTCCCAGGAGAAACTACGAGTGTATAGATGTTCAGCTCTTTTTCCCCACAGTAAAAAATGGCTGCTGCAGGAGAAAAATAACCTGGGAAGAACCAAGGTTAAATGGCTCCCAGTAGAGTTTCTCCTGGGAGTATGAATATCTGTACGTGCTGCAACTTCTCTCAAAATATAGTCGTCCAGCATTCTCCCCTCACCCCCGCCCAGGATGACAGTGTGTCACTGTTCCAGCAGGGAGTAGAACACACACCTTTCACAATCCCCAAATTGTGCTGCAGAGAAACACAGGCTCACCTAGGGCAGTATGGATCAGCCAATCAGGCCTGCCCTATAAGTGCTGCCATCTGTTGTTAGGCAACTAAGGGAGCCTGAAGAGCATGTTGAAATATGTGCACACCCTCCTCAACCCCCACCACCAATCTCTCCACTCTTCACAGCCCCAGAATTCAAATGTTTGTACATGTGGCTCTGTATAAGCTTTTCTACCAGGAGAACTAACCTGGGAGAATTCTCCCAGGTGTTTCAATGTGTGTACTCAGCCATAGTGTTGATTAGACTCCTGAAGCAGTGGTGATGCACAGGGGGTGCATGTGCACCCCGTCAGCCAGTGTTCCTGGGCGGGGGGGTGGGCAGGCAAAAGCTCTGGTGCTCCCCCTGAGGGCGCTGGCCAGGGAGTGCAATGGGAGAAGTGTTCTCCGCGGCTGATCCCACCAACCTATAAGTGCCAGCCACATGCCTAGAAGTGCCAGGTGCAGGCTGAC
>NW_005842157.1:1071456-1073171 GCF_000455745.1 Alligator sinensis | reverse complement strand
CGCCCCCCCCATCACTGACTGTCCAGTCAGGGGGAACAAGTGCCCCCCCACCCCGACTCAGAAGGCATCAGTCACCCATGTCCTGGGGTTACAAATCTGAACTGGGAAAGTGCTAATTGCCTCTTGGGAGGATCTTGGCTCCCTAAACTTATGCTGAAGTCAATACTTTAAAATGGTTTACTGATAGCACATTCTGCATATTTCCATGACTTCCAAAATGTTATGTCTGGACTAGCTCACTCAAAAATTGTGTTTCAGAAACACTGGGCTCCACCTTTCATGGACTCCCCCCACTCCAGCTGCAGTGTCAGAACTGCAATCTCTACTCTTAAGGACTTCAAGTATCTATACAGGAAGCTGAGGGTAAGCTTTTTCTACCAGGTGCACAAACCTGGAAAATTCTTTCAGATTATTTGAATGTGTGTATGCAGCCTCTAGCAGAGATGATGCGTAGCAGGTGCACATGCACCCCATGCGTGGTGGTTCACCCCCTGCAAAAAAGCACTGCTGACACTGTCAGCAGCGCCTGTGGACGGTGGCTGCTTGCCACCCCGGTGGCGCCTGTGGGTGGGCCATCATTGCCCCTGGCCACCACCTGTGGGTGGTCACCAACCTGTGGTTGGTGCTCGCCACCCCCTGCTGCTGACAGTACTGGCAGTGTCTGCGTGAACTCCCCACTCACTGCCATCGGGCTCCTGCCACCACCGCCGTAGCCGTGCCTCCCCAGCTGCCAGGGGCATGTGCCGTTCATGGCCTTTAGTCCAGCTTTGACAGGACTGCAGGCAAATTTGTGGTATGAAGTTACACAGGGCTAAGGATGCAGTAAAGCTCCTCTAGAGCCTCAGATACTTTTCAAAGTTGTCTTCCTCTGCTTAACACCATAAAGAAATGGTGGAAGCACTGGAGTGACTCACTCCTATTCCTAGCAGAAGTACAAATTAGTTTCTGGTATCCAGATAGTTAAATATAGCCCATTGTGGCTAACTCCTAAAAGAAAAAAATCATTTGGGGAACAAAAGAGGTTTTTGGGGGGTTTTTGTTTTTTTTTAAAGTGGTACAGAGTTAGCAAAGAGTTGCATTCTTCTATGAGTATTGCCTGTGCTTCCACATTCTCAATTATCTGTCTGAAATTCCTGGATTGAATTAAGCAATCCACTGAATCTGTTAGAATGTCAAAGGAAGGATTTACCACAATGTCTTTTGATATAGTGGAAGAGAGAACTTAAATTTTGGAATCTACAGCCCTGCATCATAGAGATGGTACAAGAAGTATGTCAGGAGATAAATTAAGATTGCTCTATAGTATGCCTGAATTCTTGCTGTTCCGGACAAGGCCCCATAGAGCGTAGGAAATTATTAACTGGCATATATCTGGCATTGTCACCAAGGATCCTGGTTTCTTCTGTTTAAAAACTGCAAATTATCTGATAAAAAATTACAAATTCTCTGATTAAAAACCCCACAATTTGTGTTTTTCTGAGATTAAAAGGAAATGCCACTATATATATAGGTATCAGTTGAACACAATGTTTTATTGATATATTTACAATTTTAAAGCAATTTGGAAACCTAGCCATGCCTTAATCATTAGAATAAATTAAATTCTAAATACCTATAAATTTTGGCATTTGATTTTGTTTTTTTTATCATGGAAAATCAGGGCTCCCCTTGCCCCCTTTGCTCACCAGGACATGGGTCCAACGTCAACTGTAATT
>NW_005842157.1:1024287-1071446 GCF_000455745.1 Alligator sinensis | reverse complement strand
CTGCTTTATGGCACTAAGCAGCCCTGATATGACAGTGCCCTGCCCTTGCCCGTGCTGTTGTTCCTCACTCCTGACCCACAGCCCCCTGGCCCTGCCTGTGCCCTCACTCCTGACCTGCAGTCCCTGGCCCTGCCAGTATCCCTCACTCCCATCCCACAGCCCCCTGGCCCTGCCAGTGTTCCTCACTCCTGACCCACTGCCCCCGCCCCCAGCCTTGCTGGTGCTCCTCACGCATGTGATGGGGCAGTGGGGCACAGGCTCCACATGGGGGTGGCATGGGCATGTCACCCCCACATTTCTGAGCCCACAGAGGAACATGGGGCTGCAGCCAACCTGGACCAGCTCCAAGCAGCAGCCACCTTCATGGCCCACTGGGAGGGATCCAGCATGGGAAGGAGTGTTGTACCACCATGGCTGCCAAGCATGGAGTTGGGCTACCTGATGCTGCTGGATAGGTATGGGGCACCTCAGCACTGTGCTCCTTCCCACATAGGTCCTGCCTGGTGGGCTGAGAGGTAGCTCCTGCCTAAAGCTTGTCCAGTCTGGCTACAGCCCCGCATCTTACTGTGGGTGCAGGAATCTGGGGAGGCAAGTGCCCCCCATGCATTACCTGTGCTCTCCCTGCTACTTGACTTGTGGCCTGTACCCATAATGTGTTGCCTGTGTCCCCCCATAGACTTACCTGGAGGGAGCTGTGGGAGCTGCTCTCCATTGCTGCCTGGCTGCCACATGCATGTATGCATGTGCATATGGCACTCCAAGTGTCCTGCTTTCCCCAACCCCAAGCAGCCCCTTGCAGGCTGGAACTCTGCATTTTTTCATGTTTTTCCATGGTAAATGGAAAACCTGGATCCTTAATCATCACCATTTGGTGAGCCAAACATGTGGAGGAACTCTAAAGAGCTGATATGGTTACATTACATATTTTAGGGCTAACTCAGGAAAACTCTAAGGAACAAGTTAGCCACTGCTGTTCTAAAGGGACCATAGGCCCCTTCTCATCCCTATCCAACCTATAAGGATGGAGTACAGACAAGGATGGATGTTTTTGTTTTATGGCACTTACAGATTCTTCCTAAATAAAATGGGAATCCAACACAGCTATTTATCTGAAGCACAAAGGAGCTGTAGGACAGACCTCATGAAGTTTGAGTTTCACCAGCTGTTGTTTTGATTATAACATGTTCATACAAACCAAGGCAGTGATTCAATCTTTATGCTTTGTTCCACATGTGCAATCAATACATTTGTATAGGTAAATCTTGTTCACCTTGGTTAGACTTAAATCTTCTAAGTATGTTTTGACATTTATAGCATATCACAAGTCTCCATTTCCCAAATAATACTGGAAAATGTGCTTAGTTTGTATTATAAATGTTTTGAGATTCTTATCCTTCGTTTGTTAATTGGGAAATATCACTACCTAGCTAAATGTAATGTACTATATACCCTTCACTTAATTTACATTGACTTCCCTGGGGAGAAGAGCCTTATATTTTTTTAGATACAACTGTTTCATGAATTTGCCTCTTAATACAAATATCACCCAGGTACTGGTCCCTAATGAAACAATATGAAGGGTACTTACCGCCAAAAAAGCATAAAGTTGAGAGAAAAGGGAGGGTCCAGTATTACTGCTGTTAAAAGGCACAACTATATTAATCTGAAGGCAGAGTCTTGATCTAATTTGTTTTCATGTGTTGCTATTCTATAGTTTTGTGTAAAAGAATTGTGCTCTTAAACTATCATTCTTTGTAAGCAATACTTTGACTGACTTCAATGAGGGTTGCACAGAGAAAATTCAAGGATTAAATCTACAGCTTAATGTTTAACTGTTGTGTATTTTTTAATCCTTTCTGGTTTATCATATATAAATATATACACACACATTCAGGTAGGTTTAAAAAAAATGCTTATAATGGGTATGATAAAAAATGCATATTGAGTAACATGCACTTTAAATGTGTTTGCTTGTTGCCTGAAAGGGTCGGATTATTTTGGTTTAATTAAGTGTATACATGCTTTTTGTTAAGAAAAAGACACATTTCAATAAGTAGACAAGAATAGCTAGAAAGAAAAAAAAATCAGGTCTGTAATGTAAATTTTCCTTTAGGATACATGCTGTGCATAGCAAAAATGCTCATAAAAATTCTTTGAAAATAATGACTGCACATTTTAGCAGCTTTTTTAAAAAGCAGAATAAATTGGATTTAAATTTTTACACAATAAAAAAGATATTAGATTACAGTATGGATTATTCATGCAATGTTAACATTTTAATCAATGCCATTCTTTAGCTATATGTGAGCAAAAAAAATCTGAAAATGACAAACTTTTATTTTGTTAATGCTTCTTTGGCTTACAAGCAACTGAGCTGATTGTTTTGAAAATCAGTAGCAAAAAATCTATCCTCAGCTGGAAATGAATTTTTATGATCAAGAAATAAATCATATAAAATAGGGAGTATAATGGAAACATCAATAGATCCTAACTACAGTGTCATGACCAGCCGAGCTGTTATACTAGAAAAGAGCTTCAGGAACTCTAACGAAAGGAAAAGGATTTTCAATTATTTTAAACATTTCTCACTATTTACAGGAGTGAGGCATAACTGATTGATTCTTATGACCAAATGTATGGCCGATGCCATAAAGTACCTTGTCAACATGTGTTCCTTTTGATTACTTGTTAGTTTTGAAGTGTGAAGATTTAACCTATAATCGTACTCTAATATAGAACACCAAAAGCACATTGTCAAAAATAATTGCCCTAGGTTCTTTTAGGAATTACTATATTGTGCTAATGTCATTATTAATTACAATGTAATTACTATGACAAAACATGTATTTATTCCTTATAAAATACAGCTGGGAGGAAGAGCAATCCTTCAGTTGGAACAACTATACTAGGAGTCTTGAGACTTCAAGTCCATGTCCTATTCTCTGGGTCACACTGCCTGTCAGACAGGAGTATTTTCAGGCAACTCTGAAACTCTCAAATGAAGGTTGTCATCCAATTTTAAAGCATTATGTTAAAAGAGTATCCGAATCTTGCCCATTTAAAGGATGCACTTGCTAATGACAGGAGTCATCTTTTTGAATATGTACTTAATTTACAATGCTTCGGTGTGACCTGACTAACTAGAGCTTCACAATTTTAATGTTATAGGGGAAGGGGATCTATATATTCCTGGGCTATTTTGTAAGAAAATGTTAAATCTTGCCCTTTTCTTGTTTATATTGTAATCTTACTTTCAAATGAAGAAAACTACCACATTTACTATGTTTACGGGTCTGACCATCAACTGGTGTTAACTGATGTGCACTGATCTAAATCAGTCAAATATCTTGCCCATTATATTTATTTATAAACAGGTTTTTAAGGAAAAGGTAAAATGTAGCTTTTTTTTTCAATTGCATTGTATCCCTCCTGTATTGTGCTGCCAGGAATAACTTTTTTTCTGGATGTTGTCTATATGGGTTTTAGTTTGTATCTATGCACCAATCTCCTGTGCTTTTTACCAGGACATCAACTGAATATCTTGACATCTGGCATTTAGCATGTAGCAATACATAATACATGCATTCATTGTAACAATGCCTTTTAAATAATGAAAATTAATAAATTAATGCATCAAGTAATTAAAGCTATTATTTGTTTCTGGCTAGTTTTCATCAGCAGCATTTATTGTTACATACAAAGCTCCCTAAAATAATTTTGTACAAACATCAGCTATTAGGTGGAGAAAGAGATGAGAAATGATTGCATTGCAATATTAACCTCTGCACAAATATTAGCTTTTGCTTTTAAGAATGGCATGAAGATGTACCAAATCTGATTGTGACCATGGGAACAATCAGTGATCCAAATGCCCTGAAGCATTCCAAACAGTGAGCGTACAGACATTTATAGCTGAAGCACTTTGAAAATGACTGCCTGGCTGGAGAGCAGAAATCCTTTCAAGCCCCTAGTCTCCTGAGGCTCCGGTGTCTTTGAGAGATGGGAATCTGAGAAGCATGAAGGAATCTGTACTTTCCAGGTGTGGGTTGGAAAGAAGGTTTCCTTGTATGTCTCTCAGCCTCCCTGGGGACAGACAGCTAAGTGCACAGGAGAACACTGATTGGCTGACTGGAGAGACCTGTAAGATGCTGGAAGTCCAGCAACCCATCACTGTGTCCACAGGCTAGGAAGCACCTCCACTGCATGCTGTAGTGGTGATTTTGAATCCCCGTGGGGTGGCGGGTAGAAGGGTGTGCAGTTGGGGGTTGCACATCTGTACAGAGCTGAAGTGCTTCAAACTGGAAAGGAATTTGGAGCACTTCGAGTGCACATCTGTTCAATGTTTTACTCAAAATATTTTCCATTCTTTTAAAATATGCTACTCTCATAAATATCAGCAAGAAATCCATACCAAAGCACAGAGCCCATGGATGAAGAGGTGAGTTAGAGTCTTGCTCTGCACTTGCACTGAAGGTTCCTCCCAGTTGGGCACTCTGTAAATGGGGATGTAAGGGGCCAGTTGCTTATCCTGCAGGATATGTAGCCTTTTATAGGAGATGTTATTAGTTCACCAGGCAGCTTCATTCTCCGCAAGAGAAGCCTCCCTCAGTCTCCAACCAATCAAACAAAACAAACCAAATCCTTGGTCTTCTCTGAACCTAAGGCCACTTTTTGCTCTGGCTTTCCAGCCAGTGGTGACACGTAGAGTGTGCATGTGCACCCCCTGAGAACACTGGTGCACCCTGTGACAGGCAGCACTCCCCACTTAGGCAACAGGCAGGGGGGAGGGACAGGTGGGAGTGCTGGTGCCCCCCCTGTAAGCCCTGGCCAGGGAGTGGGGGCGCCAGGTGAAGCACTGCTCGCACTTCCGGGAGCACTGCTTGCGCTTCCCGGTTGGCGAGATGGGCCACGGGGGACCACCCCCATTTGCTGACTGGCTGCTGGGGGGGCACGTGCCCCCTGACTCTGGTGGCACCATCTGCCCATGATCACAGCAGCCTGACTTCTCCTCACAGCAAGCTCTTTCCCCACAGCTTTCTGTCCTCCTTTTTTTTCTTGGAAATTCCTAAAGTTCCTAATGGGACACACTCTCATTAACCAAATGCTCCCCAGCTGAGCTTTCTTAATAGAGCTGGCTGTCCCTTCTTAAGGGGACAGCCCACCTTGTTACTTATTTTCCTGCTACTTCCCCCAAAGTGGGATCTGAAACCTACTCAGTGAGAAGTCCACCTTTCCTGGTGGATGGCAAATCTCAAAAGAGTAAGGCTGCAAGGCCAGGTACCAGTGGACAAGTCAGGGGTTTGCTTTTTGCATTGTTTATAACCATATTAATGGGGCAGGATATGTGACCAGAGTAAAGGGGGTCCAGAGGGAATAATACAAAGGGGCCTCAATCAACCATTTTATGATAAGGTACTCCATCTCAATCATAAATTAGTTTTGTTCTCTGGGAAGAACATTTTGACTTAGGTATAGGACTGGGTGTGCTCTGTCCTCAAAATCCTGACTAACAGTGGTCTCAAGGCCCTTTTCCAAGGCATTTGACTGTAAAATAAAATTGTGATTAAAGTCAGCACTGCATAGCATCAGTGCAGTACATGGTATCCATTTTATTTCTCTAGATGTACCCGTTCTTGCTGGAAATAAATGAACAGTTTGGAGTGCTATCTTGCATACCTTGGTTGTTACTGGAGAAGTAACTGCTGACAAATTTGAGATAATAACTTGCCAACATCAAGGACTTCAGCTACTTGTTTGTTTTGGGTACAAGGGACCCTACCAAAGCCTTCACATGATTAACGAGAAGTCTGATTTCTCCATTGTCTATAGCATATTGTTTCCATATATATAAGTCAGCAATTTGCTAGATTTAGCACTAGGCCTTTGGCCTGAAGTGACTGTAGCATTGTCCTGACCCTCTGGAGATGTTCCTCCCAGGTGGAACATTACTACATCATCAAAGTATGCTACAGCTCACTCTCAATGTGACTGCAGTACCTCATCCATTAGATGCTTATAGGTAGCTGAGGTGCCATTAAGTCTGAAGTACAGGGGTCTGAACTGATACAGTCCTTACACTATTGTGAATACTGTTAGTTCCCAGGACTCTGGAACTAGACAAATTTGTCAGTAACCCATTGTCAAATCCAGTGCTGATACATATTTAGCCTTCTCCAGCCATTGTAGCAATTCATAAACCTGGGGCATTGGGCATGCATCAAACTGACACTGCATTCAGCTTCTGGGAATCGGTGCAAAATTGGATTGTCTTGTCTGGTTTAAAAACTAATATGAATGGGCTGCATCATCTTCTTGAAGTCTCTTTAATCACTCCCATCTCTAATATAGTCAATTATTCCTTTCTTATGGTTTCCTGTAATTGCTCTGGCATTCTGGAGAACCTCTTTTGGAAGGACCACACTGGCTTCAAGACACTGCAATATGATAATCAGGATGGTTCTCTCAGGTTTGGTTGTGAACACATCTGGAAAACATTTCAGTAGGGCCCTTGCCTCTATTTGCTGTGCTGTAAACATGTTTTCTCCCAGGGATAAAGGTTTCCTGTAAATCGTCCATGTTTCTTGAGAAGCTGATTGAGCCATTAAGTGTTTCCCAGGCACTCCAGGATGTCAAGAGACATGGATAGTAGAACTGAGACCTGTGCCCAGTTGCACTTCATAATTTACTTCCCCAACTCATCTTAACCTCAAAAAGTCCTTACTTTTTACCAAGTATTTATTAAGGGAAGCAACAATGGAACTCAGTCCCCAAGTTGAGATCCTTGTAATTGTACATTCTTATTATAGTGCCATTCTTGAGTCTGTTAAGCAGTTCTGATTCTCTTGGGCATATGCTCCCAGAAGATCCAGCCATTCCTATAAGCTGGAAAACATACTGTATGACACTTCAGACCTCAAGCCCTGCGTCTGCCAGGCCACAAGAAGGAGCTCCAATATACCTTGAGGTTGTCTCCTGCACAGGAGTTCAAAACGAGAAAATCCCATTGATGACTGTGGAACCTCATAAATAGGAAACGACAAATAATGAAGAACACCCCATTTTCAGGGTTCTCTTGATATAAAATTTCTTAGCACCACCTTCAAAGTCTGATTAAATTTCTCCACCAACACATCCGTTTGTGGGTGGTAGATGCAGGTTCTGACAGAGGACTCTTAAAAGGGCCTATATTTTCTGTAGCAATTGCAACATAAACACGAGAGTGCCCTGGTTAGTTAATATTTCCTGCAGTTGTACACTCAAAAATATTGTAATAGTTCTGCAGTCATGATTTGGGTTGAGGCATTGTGGATTGCTACTGCCTCAGGATGCCAGGTAGCATAATCCATGAACACTTGGATAAAATGGCACTCACTTGTTTTTGGTTCTAAAGGCCCAATGAGGTGTAGCTCAACCCATTCACATACAGTACCAACCAAGCTGATAGGCCTTACTGGTGCCTGATGCTTGGGATGTGAGCCCACCAATTAGCATTTGGGGCAGAACTTTAATGTCCCAGTAAAACCCTAGCCTAAAGAACCTGGTGAGTGTCTTTTCTTGAGTTATCTGGACTCCGAGATAGCCTGCTATGTCATAAGCCAAATTCAAAACTGGATTACGGTGCCATTTCGGCACCAGTAATTGGGACTTCCATGTCCCTGTAGCCCTGTGTCAAGTAGCCCTCATTAGAATATCCTCTTGCAATTCAAAATGGGGATCCTAAGTATCTAGGTGAGGATCTATTATTGTGCCATTTGTCTAAGCCATCTGGCCATAGAGCAAAGGGAAGGCTGGGTCTTACAACCGCCTTTGTACAAAGTCAGACCCTTCCCATATCGGTGCTCTCTCTCTCACAGGGTGGCTGCCTGAGGAGCCTAGTCCCATAGCTTATTCCCTAAGACTACCTAGTTTACACTGTACCCTGACAACTTTACCTGGCCTTATTCTAGGCATCTCCCTTCCCAAGAATGCTTCTAAACCTCTGGTGTTCCTGGCATGCTGTAGGCTGGGGTCCAAACAATTCTGGGTTAAAGTAATTCACCTACTCAGTTTTTAAGGCAGTCAGGACCAAGCAGGTCCTTTCTACTTTTTGTTACAAGATGCAGAAGTTCAGTTGTTGGGCCCCAGTTCTGGCCCACCACCACTGGATGGGAAAGATTTCTGGCTACTGCTTCTGTCATTTCTGTAGTCTAGCCCCACAACTGCCAGTTTTATTTTATGGTAGAATACACATAGTTCTAATTCAAGCAGCTTCCATCCTGGTGAGCACTCCATCCTCTATCTTTTGGGAACTAGGTGATTCAACATCTTAGGTGGGGGTCTGTCTTAACTCCAAATCCTACTTCAGGAACTCCTGCTGCTGTTGCTGCTTCCTTTGGAACTGCTGCACTTGTTGTTGCTGTTCCCACTGGAACTGTTGCTGCTGGACTTGTAGCTGCTGAAGTAATTGCTGCTGTTGCTGCTGCAGCCCTTCCGGCCATTTTAGCAGGTGTCCTGTCTCCACTGCCAGAGCTAATTTAAAATGCTTATATTCTTCACCATGTGTAGCAGGTTGTTACTCCTTCAGCCAGGCCCAGGAGCCAATGAAACAGAATAGCAAAACATCAATAGAACCACCCCTTCACCTCTCCTATACAGGGCAAGGGCTCCACTGCTGTCTCTTTTCTCAGCTTCCCTCCCTCCGTAGCAGCACATCTCTGGGAGCTTTTAATTTCCTCCAGGGCTAGCCAATCATCCTTGTCAGCTGGCCCAGAGCTCCTAGGGAGGATGTAACATACAAGCTAACCCCCTGCAGCTGGGCTTCAGCCCCTGAGCCATACACCTTGTTCCTCTGCCCTGGGGCTTCTGTCTGGACCTTAGAGATCCAAGTTTACTCACAGCTGCAGTTCATTAGTGGACAATCCTTGCTCCATTGACCTGATTTTTCCACACGTAAAAGCAGACTGAGTTTTCCTTGGTCTTGTACTGGCAATATACACTGGTTGGGATTCTTTTTGGTTATCAGCGTTCCCTGAGTTTATGTGCCCACCCAAAGACATAGCCGTAGGAGTTCCTCCCCTTTTTTGGGTTCAGATTTTGCTGGATCAGGCCCCTCACTCTAGCAGGGTATTTTCTGCCTCTAGGAGGTTTCTAACTGGGTGAACTACCTCATTGTTACTAATACCTTGAAACCTAGTCCCCAGGCCTCCTCCCTTGCTTTATGTGGGACTCTAAGGCATTAGGTACAAAGATCCTTGACATGCCTGGCAACTGCTTGGGCTGGGAGTCTGAAATAAACTGTTCTTTAAATTAGCATCTGTATGTCTTTTCTGTGAGATACAGGTGGTCTAAGATGTTTGTCTTGAGGATTTTATAGTCCTGTGTGGCCGCAACTTTCAGGGCCCAGTATGCTACCTGAGCTGCTCCTATCAGGTACAGGGTCAGCTTAGTGGCCTGCTGGTTAGTATATTTGCCCACCCATTCAAAGCTTTAAAAAATCATCAGGGTCATTATCTGGACCTATCTTTGTGTGGATTCTGCTCTCCTTTGTCTGCAGCACACCAACCTGTATGCTGGACTTCCCTTGTTATACTAACCAAAGCATGAATTGCTGTTGCTTTTCCTGTAATCTCTGCTGAAATTGTTGCTGCTGGAGCTGGAACTGCTGCAACACTTTCTGTTGCTGTTGCTGCAGGCCCTCCAACCATTTAAACAAGGCTTCAGTATCTGTATTTCAGTGGCTGGGGGCTGAGACTGTCTGTCTGCATTTTCCACCATCTGTAAGCAGGTAACCTATCCTACTGCTATTTGCAGGGGAGGCAGCTAAGTTATTAGTTCCTCAGGCAGCTTCACAACCCAAGCCTCAGTCTCCCACCAACCAAACAAAACCAGTGTCTCCAGGCATTAGGAGAACTACCCTGTTATAGGGGAGCCAGTCACTTGGATTAAGGATTGAAAGGTGGCTGGATGTGACACTAGCCATGTCAATCTCATAAGCAGTTAGCTACCAAGACTGGTATGTCTTAACCACACTAGCTTGATGGTCCATGAAGGATAGAGTACATGTTCAAAGTGTTGAACTTATGTTTCTTCTTTAAAAAAAATATTTATTATATTTTAAAAGCAATGTGCATATGGGTGAATATTTATTTTTATAATTCATCATTATAAGTTTGTGAATACATACTAAAAAGGAATAAACATACAAATTATTGGTGTAACAGCATCAGGGTTATATGGACCTAACTTGTGTTGGTTTCGTAGGTGTGCTACAAACTCTGGCAGCTTGGTTTTTGCTTTGCTACAACCTAAAAGAGATATGGGATTTGCTGTAGGCTTCAGAAGATTGCTCTGTATGCATACCTTTGTATGCCTGCTGCATGTTAAAAAAGTGTATTTTATAAACATAAAAGTTACAACATTGATTCTCCATTTAAATAAAGACACTGTTGGTACTCCCTGACAGAATCCTAAAATACCTCAGGATGTTAAAAAGTCCAGTTCGAGACTTTTAAGGCTAAATCACTGGACTGAGAGACAGAAGATCTTTCTTTTACTCTGTGCTCTGCAACTCTCCTCTTGAGTAAACTCTGGGAAGTTGTGTAATGTCTTTATATTTAGGCTTACTAATACCATCCAGACTTGTTGAAGAGTTCTCTTAACAAATGGGAGAAACGCTTTGAGATTCTTAAGGAGAAGGGGTAACTTCTAATTGTTTTGATTGTATTTAATATGTTAAAAATGAGCATCTCCTAGTCTAGATGACTGTTATTAAGTGTGATAAAACCAAACAAATATATCGAAGTCATTAATCTTGCTTTGTTCTTATAAAAATAAGAAAATGTACAACCTGTGCAATGCACATCTCCTGTTAGATATATATTGAAGGACAAAAGGAAGAAGATGATTTAATGTTTTAAAACTATTGTACCAATATGGTAGACTTCATGATGAAAGCAAATAACTAGTTTTTTTAACGTTAAACAGTTTCAATTAAAAAAAATGTGGATTAGGGATTGTCTTATACTTGTACCTAAAGAGCCTTAAATAAGATGATGCCTATGTAGGCCCTTAAAATCTATACCATCTAGTCACAAATAACATCCAGTGTGACAACAGGCCAGATTGGAATGAGTTTTGTGGCCTTCTGCAAACAATACCACCAAATAGCAGCACAGTTTCTAGGCCTAATTTTGGGGGAGGGGGCTGTTGCGGAGAAAAAGAGACAGAGATAGATGTGTGTGGATACAATGGGATGGTGTTAAAATGGAAAAATGCAGACCAGCAGGCCAGGACTGGAGGGGTAAAGGGTGAGGGAGGGGGCAGGGGCATGGGATGGAGGCGCGGCTCATGGGGTGGGGGCAGCTCTTGCCTCTGCTTGCACCCTGGGAGGGTGGGGGGTGTGCGCCTCCAGGATCAGCGTGGGGCGGGGTGGGCTGCAGCTGTGGGGTGTAGCCGGCACTGGCGCTTGTGCGGGGCTTTTCCTGCCGGGGGGCTGGGCTTGAATTGGGCTCCAGCAGCACTGGGAGGAGGCTGCAGCCACCCCAAATTTCACTGCAGCTCCGCCCCAAGCCCTGCACTGCTGCCCACAGCAGCTTCAGCTTTTCCTGGGGCATGGGTAGAGGCAGGGCATTCAGCCAGGGCTGCGGCAGGCAGTGGTGTGGGGCTGGGAGCAGAGCTGGGGCAAAATTTGAGGTGGCTGCAGCCTCTCCCCAGTGCTGCAGGAGCCTGCTCTGAGCCCAGCCCCCAGTGAGAAAAGCCCTGCGCAGTGCTGGCTCTAGCTCCATTCTGCACAGATCCATGCCCCTGTCCCCACCCTCCCGGGGTGCAAAAAGCAGCAGGAGCTGCCCCCACCCCATGAGCCGTGCCTCTGTCCTGTGCACCCCCTGCCCTGCCCTGGCTGGGTAGCGCCTGCCCCTGCCCCCATGCTCCTTCCCTCCCTCTTACTTTCCAACTTACCAGCTGGAGGCACCTCTCCATACTGCTAGCTCTGCGCTGCACTGCATTTATTGGCCAAATTATTGGCCCTATAGGGCCGATATCCAATACAGACAATTTTCTTCATATTGGTACCGATCCAATAAGGGACCAATGTATCAGTGCACCTCTAGTTTTCAGGGCTATGCTTTAAGCTAGCTACAGCTTTCTGTGTGTTAGGACAACTCTCAGGCTGTTATGCTACAGGCCATAGGAACCAGACTATTGTACTGCCATGCATGATCCTGTTTTTATAGGAAACACAAATTTTGAGCCAGATTCAAAATTCTGTAAGGGCACAAATTCACACAAGCAGTGCCTGCTTCCCACTGCATACAGGTGCATACAGTCACACAAGGATTGTGCAACATATGGTAGCTGTGCACATATGGATTGGGTATATCTTGTATATAGAACAGTATTATAATCTCTCTGTAAAGAAATCAAGCCTCCTGACAGAGATCTGCAGTGTACTGCACAGCCTTGATGCAGTTGGGCTGATTTAAGGGTGCCATGCCTGCTTTAAGAATTATCTTGCACTAGTGACTCCCTTGCACTAGTGACTCCAATTTAAAGCTTGCAGTGGACTCAGTCCCACTTACCTTGAAATTGGTGGCGGTGGTCATGGTGATGGTAGTAGTAATAGTAGCAGTAATAGTAGTCTGAGCAACGTGCCCTCAGGGAAATATCAATGCTTGTTGCCTCACTCTCCAAATAGTCTCAGTTCTTAAAGAAAGAGCTACATATGGTGAAATTCTTTATTTCCTTTGGAAATAAAACTTAACACTCTTCAAAGTAAGAGTGCCAGTTCAAGAATCTTTTGGTGTAAAAGAGAAGTTCATTTTCTACTTAGAATATGTATAATATTCAGAGCTCACTGTGATGCAGCATCTCATTAACAAAACAGTTCCCTGCTGAATTGTCTCCTATGGACAGTTATGTTTTTAATGAGGATGCTGTGTATGTTTGTTGTTGCTCACAAGCTTGTCGATGCATATAAAGCTGAAAATGATAAGTGCAAGTAAGACAGCCTGGTGGCTCTGTGGGTTATCGCCGTGGTGCTTTCCTGTCCTGTAGCTGCTTGGCAATGCTTCCCAAAGTTGACCTAAAGCCAACATAACTACAGATTTCCCTCAATTTATGCGGATTCTTTATACGTGAATTCACTCTTATGCAATGAGAATATTTAGACCTATAATTTGTTATATTCAAAGTAAATTTGCTTTTATGCGATCAGCATAGATGCCCTCCCACCCAAGCAGGTAAATCTGTGGGGGGAGGGGAAAGGGTCATGGCCCCACTCACCCCAGCCCCGGCTGCAGTGGCCCCAGGAGTGGCCAGCGCCAGCTGTCTGCAGTCACTGGGCTGCACTGTGCTCTGCCTGTCCCCCCACACCTGCGCTCACCCCAGCTCTTGCGCTGTGCCGTGCCGTGGTGCAGGCAGCTGGTGTCGGCTGCTCCAGGGGCCGCACTAGTATGGGCTGGGGTGAGTGTGGGTAAGCGGAGCCCCGGGCGGTGTGGGGTGCAGCACTCACCCCAGCCCTGGCCGCAGCGGCCCTGGGAGCAGAAGCACCAGGCCATGGCGCAGCCCAGGAGCAGAGGTCAGTGGGGACAGGCGGAGCATGGTGCAGCCTAGCGGCTGCAGGCAGCTGGCGCTGGCCGCTCCCAGGGACACTGTAGCCAGGGCTGGGGTGAGTGCCGCTTTGTTCCCTCTGCTTTGCTGCCTTGTGCAACCTCAGGAGTGGCACCCCTCCCCCTGCCTCTTCCCTACTCCCAGTCTCACTTCCTCCCTCCCTCACCGCCATGGGAACCTATCCCTATTTATTACATTGTAAAGTGGGTTTGCTTTATGTGAACGCATGTACAGCATAAATTGAGGGAAACCTGTAGTCAATGGAGGATTCCCATTAAAAAGGGAGGATGGATGGCATCTCCTTTAAATCTTGGCAATTCCCAGTTGGCAGATTGTCTCAGTCCACTAAAAAAAAAAAAATCCTTCATATTGCTGAAATTTAAGCAGGGATCAGACTGAGAATAAAATGGCCCTTCTCGGTTAAAGTGAAGGTGGCTTAAAAGTACCTTTACAAACCCCTTGCTTTGAGGGTTCAGAGTTGTGGCTTGTGGGTCTTGGAGCCTCTCCCCAGTGTCACTGTTTGCATCACTCCACCCCATAGCAGAATAACAATTTGCTTTATCCACCAATAAATGAGTTTTAAGATGCAGTTGTGCTTTTAGCCTTTGCAGATCAGGAAAATGTGTCATATTTGTCTGAAAAATGAAAGATCTGCTAGGGTCAAAATAATCCTAATGGATGGCTGTAAGTATATTGGAAATATGTATTTAAACCATATCTCCAGGTCAGCCAGTGGGCATTTGTGCAAATGTTAACATATTGTCCTAAAATACTGTCTAGAGATTTTGATTTTCCAAGACGGCACAGATAATTGATCATTAGAGAAAATGACTAGCTTATAAAGATACTTATTTCCCATTTCTAATTATAAAAGAAAGAAATAGTTGTAGATATAATGCTTTAATTAATCATGCAGACCCTTTTCTGCTTTACACTGGGATGTCTATCACCACTTTTCCTTTAATATATTTTGCCAGTGTCATCTCAGTTATTATCAATCTTCAAGAAGCATCAATTGCCAACAAAAGGTTCATAATCAACTGATCTCTTTCTCTTTTTCTTTATCTGTAGAGACTCTTAACTTCTAGCATTATTTCATCTTCTCCTTCTCATCTCATGATCATAGGTGAAGATTTTATTTTCAACTGAATTTTTCTCTTTATAAGAAAAGGTAATGATAATAGGTCTGATTTGGCTTCCACTAAAGTCTCTCTCAATGATTCTGCCACTGACTTCAGTTCATTGTGAGCAAATAGTGGTTGGTAATAACAAATGCATATTGTGAAATTGCACTGATAAAACAAATGAAAGGCATCCATTAATATCTTGCAGACCACCAGTTTATGACCTGAGTATGGGTCCTTCATAAATACCTATGCACTGGATCCTGCAAATCTTTACCCATGAGTAGTCTTTATTAAAGAAAGGATAGTCTTACAGCAAAGACCCTCAGATGTTACTTAGATCAACCTTTTGTTCCCAGCTCCATCACTGACTCCCTAAATGATTTCCTTATCATGACACAGAACTTGATTCAGAAAAATGTATTCATATGCTTAACCTTACAGGGACATTGCGAGGATGCAATTTCAATTAAGACTTAAAGGTACTACAATGGAATAAGGGTGGTAGCAAAGGGTGCCTATACCCGTGCTTGGTAGTGTGGATGGCTGGGTATTTTAATTAGAGCAGTTCCCAGAGAGCTGCTGTAATTAATGCACCACAGCATCATGTGTATTAAGCTCCTGCACATTTAAAAATGGCTGTGGGATGCTTTAAAGCTCATTTGACAAGTGTTAGTTAAAGCACCCCAGTGGCCATTTTTAAACCTAATGTGACACTGCAATGATGCTAGAGCTTTCTAATTAGAATGCATTGGAGCACGTGCATAAACACTCAAAGGTACTCCTAGTAGTAAAGATACTACTATAATGGCTAAGCACAGGCATTCAGTTCCACTGTTAAGAACTTTCCAGGAAATTCTTAGAGCTGGAAAAACAGGTCAGGGCTGCAGGCATACAGGCATTCCAGCCTCCTAGCTGGTGAGCTACACAGACACCTCAAAGAAGAGCTCTCAAGCCAGAGGGCACTAGAATGCTGAGTCTAAAGGAGCCTGATGGCTAGCCTGTTCTCTTGCCTGCCAGGGAAGGGAGCAGGCTGTCAATGAGCCTGCCAAGAACAGCTCCTAGATCTAGAAGAGGTGGCAGGAATGAGGAAGGGTTACAGTGAGGGAATTCCCACCACTATTTGAACAGTTCTGGGGAGATCCAAGACTGTCCACAGTGTGAGGTAGGATGGAGGATGCCAGGTCTCCCCAGGTCTGTTCAAGGGCTGGAAAGCACTGACGTGACACCTTAAACCAACCTAAAACAGCATGTGCTAGGAAAGTGCCAGGTTCCCAAACTATACAGTTTGACTATTCCAGTAATGGTTTTTGTAGATAACTTATAGTTAGCCAAGATAAAGGAATTGCGGAGTACTTAAGGAATACATGTGTTCAATATATTCAATTCCAGGGCAGAAGTCAATGCACTTTAACACATTTATGCCTACTGTAGCTACAGGAATGTAAAGGACCATCTAAGGTGGAGCCCAGTGTTTCTGCCACAAAATTTTTGGGTGAGCTAGTCCAGGCATAACATTTTGGAAGTCATAGAAATAAATGTTATATCAATAAATCATATTTAGTAGTGACTTCAGCATAGGTTTAGGGATTCAAGATCCTCCCAAGAGGCAATCAGCACCTTCCCAGTTCAGACTGTTAACTCCAGGAGTCTAATCAGCACTATGGCTGAGTACACACATTCAAATAATCTGAGAGAATTCTCCTGGTAGTAAAACTTGCAGAGAACCACATGTACAAATATTTGAATGCTGAGGTCCTGAAGAGTGGAGAGATTGTAGTGCTGACACTCTACTGTCAGGGAGGAGTGGCTGCATGCACACATCTCAGCACGTTCTGCAGGTTCCCTTAGTCTGCCTAGAGATAAATGGCAGGACTGCAGATGGCAGCCCTGATTGGTTGACCCAGACTGCCCATGGTGAGCCTGTGTTTCCCTGCAGCACAATGTGAAGGTTGTGAAGGGGGTGTGTTCCCAGGTTATTTTTCTCCTGGTGGTCATTTTTACTGTGAGAGAGAGAGAGCCTGAACAATTGTGGTTTTTCCTGAGAGAGCTGCAACTCTCCCAGGAGAAACTATGTGGCCATATGAGGCCTACATTAACCTTGGCTTTCATACACTTGTTATCATGAATGAATGTTATCTCTTTGGTGAAACTAGATTCAAAAAGAAATATTTGGTCATGCGTATAACTGCAGTGTGTGCACTCTGAATACTGAAGACTTAAAAATCAACGAGGCCTGGAGTCAGCTTTGTCATCGATAACATCATACAAAGACAGGAAGTATCTTTGATTAGCTCAGGTCAATACTCTTTTTTTTTAAAATCTCTAACTGAACATGATGATGATTATTTTATTTAAACCTAAATAGTTCCCTTCAGACCCACATTATCAAAACCATGCAGGGTTTTTCTTTGGGTTATGGATCTTTTTTTCCTGCTCTCATGAAACGGCTGTGAGCAAGCAAATTACACAAAGGTCAAGGCTACTGAGCAGGTTTAAAAGGAAAGCATGACAGCTTTTAAAAATAAGAGCAGCCCTGCTCATCACTGTTCAAATGAGCAATTAATAATTCAAAACAATTAACTGAGTTATAAGTTTCCCCTTCAATATGTTTCCAAACATGAATAGATTAAACGTTAATTGCTATCAAGCTTTATGTTCTATTTCATGTTCCTAATAAAAGTTTATCTTTTGGAGCTTACTTTGTATCTCCTTTTGATCTATTCCTAACTGACTGCAATATAGTATATTAAAATATTTATTATTAAGCTATCAAATATTAACCATTTTTAAATCATACTGATTTAAAAAAAACAAATAGGGCCACTTGTTTAACTTTTTATGACTCTCCTAATATTTAGATGTGCAGCAATTTCCCATAATACTCTGCCAAAAATACAGATGAACCAAGAAATTCTATATACCCTCTTTAAAGTATGCTGCTTCAAAATGCACTCCTATTATATTCATTGCCATCATTTATTTTGGCTCTACATGCTGAATACCTTTTATGCAGTTAACAGGTTGATAACTTCCCTTCTGTCCAATATGAATCTTACAGAGTTTACATCTTTTGGGTTTTTTTTTTTCTTTTTCAGTGCAATGGGGAATGTCTTGGATTCCATGTGTCCCTGTATTTCATCCATTTTTTTCCTCCCCTACCTCAAAAGGTTTCCATTTGTTTCGGCATAATGCCAATACCTTAACTGCTCATAACACTGGCAGCCATATGATGGAAAGACAAAAATGCTGATACCCCAATAAGATGTAAAAAGCTTGAAAGCTGATGACTGTAAGTACAGTCAACAGGAAAAATAATATCATACTGCTAGGGAACGCTTCTATTTAAGGGCCAGACTGGTGCTGCAGTTTTGTAAATCTTGCTCATGAATAATTTGTTTTGATTTAGAGGGGCTGCGGAAAAAACTACATCAGGTGATAACACAATCCCTTTAAAACAGAGATTGCTGCTCATGACAAACCTTTTGCTTAGTAGCAATAATACTAACTCTGTTTTTTCTCCAGTCATTTTATGAGCTATTATCCTTTTAGGGCTTTTCCCCAAATGCCTGTAGATGTTAGCAGCTGTTGTGTACTGTGCTTACAACCAACATCTTAATTGCCAATCATGTGTCCTCCATTATATGGACCTTCCCTCCAGAGGTCTCTATAACAGGTGTAATAGGCGTAGAAGCATTTTCTCCCAGTTCCAATCAAAGTCACTTTCTCAGTTCGTCAGAAAAGGTTACTAGTACACATGTCCTCGGCTGTAGAACATTTCATTTCTTAGATCCAGCCAACACATTTTTACCAGGATCAAGCTTAAGACCTGAACTTCAATCTTCAGCGCAACAGTTAGTTGTGGTACAAATATACATCCATTGATAAAACTGTATTTATGTTTTAATCTCCTACCCATATTTTCATCGTAGGCTGCTTTTCGGCTTTTCCTTTAACTGCACCTTTTGTATCTTCCTTCAACAACTGGTTGTATGTTTACCTTCCTGCTATCCAACATTTGTAGTCCTTCCACCTTCTTCATGCCAAGAACCCTTCCTGGCCTCCTTCAAACCAAACTCATTTCCGTCATGCAACCCTCAGCCTTGGACCTCAGCAGTGTCGCTTCTATACCTTCCTTCAAGTATATGGTTATTCTGTTGATCGCTTTACCAAAACTAATATATGGAACTGCACAGAGCTCATCTTTTCTGTGTTTTTAAAGATTCAGAAGGATAACTACAGGAAAATCTTCATAATAACAAGGCACATTTTCTGGCATGTCTCTATGAAAAGCAATGGAAAAACAATGATTTATACAACCTGAGAAGTTGAACTGGTAACTCTCTGGGGTTTATAATTTTGTCTTGTTTGTTCCTAGGTTACACATCCTTATGTGTTTCAATAATACTGCAACCGCCTTTACAAGCTGCATTTTTGTCTGAGCCATGTTACTTTGATTCTTGACGGATTAAAGATGAGTTACTCAGGATTTATTCTGGGGCAGGATCTGGCCTTGTATGTTCAAAGCCCTTCATGCATGTTACCGAATGAACCCTCTTAAGAATTCTGTGCAGCAGGTATTTAGATAAATAATCTCTATGGTAGAAAGATGGAGGCTTTGATTTAGAGAATGTGAAAGTGATTTGCACATAGCCACACGATTATACAGTGGCAGAGGTGGATTAGGATTAAGAGTTTCCTGATTCTAAATGCTGTGCTTCCTTTGAGTACACTTTGTCAAGCACAGGCTTCATGAGTGCGTATATTATTTTTCAATTTACACCTTCACACATGGATATAAGTTCCGCATCCCCTCAGAAAGGACTTCTAGGGCACATCTGGATGAACAAGGATGTTTGTTTCCCTGAGGACAAGTAGCAGTGGTATATTTGTGCTGTTGCTACTTGTCCCTAGGGAACGCTTGTGCCATGTGTTCTGGTGTGCAGCTGGTTACCCCAGGTGGGGTACGGAAGGCTGGGACAAGCAACTGTGCTGGCCCCAGCAGCCTTCCCTGAGGTCCTGGGGGGTCTCCTGGGGTTGCAGCTGTGTCAGGAAGCTTGGCCGGCAGATGGAGTGTGGCTCCAGTTGGCTAGGCTCTGGTTTTGGGTGGCGTGCATTACTGCTGTGCACCCTGTGTTTTGGCATAGGTTTAAAAAAAAAAATCCTGCCACGCTGCAAGGTAGCACCACAGGGAACGCCTGCATGTGTGGTGTATGGTGCTACAGATAGTTCTGCGGCACCACATAACGCACATCCCCACTCATCTGGATGCACTAGAGGACAGCTACATTTATTTAGTTAAATTATTTAGAGATAATGAAAGGTGCAATATATATTTTAAGAATGACATTTTTGGAAGTTACTAACAGCAAAAGATTTCATGTTGAATTGTAGATGCTGACTTCCAACAAACAAATGTTTATGTAATTCACAGGCTCACAGTCTCATGTTTTATTTTCTTTGGAAATTCAACCTGCATGATGATTTTGATAAAATAGTTTAGCTTCTAACATTTGTAATGCAAGACAAAATACAGAAAATAAAAGAAACATATTTAAATAATCATATAATAAATAGAAGGCATCAGATGATGGGGTATGAATTATCTAGCTGACTATGGAGTTAGACAAGCTCAATCCGCAAGATAGATGCAAGCAGTGAGCACAGTTTCAACATCAGGCATAAGAATATAATTGTAGTCCTCTGCCTGCCTTAATAAATCTATTAAAAATGGAAAAAAATAAAAGAAAATATTCATAGTTAATATAAGGGGTCCAGTTGAAAACTCACTTGGTTTTAAAACAAAATAATACTAGCTTACTGCTTCACATTTGTGAATTTAAACCAAAAGATGCTAATGACAATTAAAGTGACAATTCACAACAGATCTTACACTGAGCAAAATTAGGGCTTCAACCTGCAGTCAGTTCTGCAGAGGGGGCTATTGCACCCATACAAATTGCCTGTGGGGCAATCTGCAGCAGCCCAGCTCTGCTAGTTGCTATGTCTATATGCCTGCAAAGAGTTGCCCAAATAGATCTGATTGCAGGAGTAGGGATTTTAATTTTTGCCCATCCTCTCAAAACAGCTGAAACCAGACTGATTTCTTTGACTTCATTAATCCTGTGGTTGTTTCTGACTTCTCAAACCTTTTTATGAGCTCACAAAGACTTATCAAAATTCAAGCTGTGTTGCTAAGTTGTGATTGTGATTGCTGAGAAAATAATTTGCAAAATATTTTGCTGTTACTTCATTCGATGAATGTGCACACATTTCCAGCACAAATCCCTGCATTTGAAAAATTCAAAACAGGTTTCTGCAAATACTCCTGCATGTGTCCAATAATTTCAAGTGACTGAATTTTTCTTAGAAATGGGACACAAAAGAAAACATAGGAGAAGCAAGCAAACTTAAAGATACAAATTAGTTTGTGGACAATGCTTTCATTATTTACTCAGCTCAAATTTTTAAATTCTGGAAGTGCTCCTAAGTGCATATTTGTCCATATTCCTTTGCAAGCTCCTCTTACCACAAAGCATTAAGAACTCATTTTGGATTTGTCCTAACATGCAAAGATGTGGCTAGTTTGACTGTTTATTTTGTTAAAAAAATAGTATATTTGAAAAGAAAAGAACCTCTACTGATTTGTGTCACTTTCTTATAGTTTCCAAACTCTGAAATACCGTAGCTTCACAAACAGCGATGATTTTTATTTCACTACCTTCATTTTTTTGGTGTGGTGGGAAAGAGGGGTAGTGTGAATAAGAGAGAGAGAGAGAAAGAGAGAGAGGTGTGTATGTGTGGACAGGGATGTGTAGAGGGATGTGATGTGATAAGCAATGAAAATATTTCCTGTCTGCACTGTGCCTGAGGTAGGAATCATTCCTATGGGAGAGCTTGAGGTGAGTGCAATCAGTAGTCAGTTCTGCTGCATCCTTTTTACCCAGTGCAGTGAACTTTCTCCAGCTCTGCTGAATGCTATGGGTATGCAGTGAAATCCTTCAATTCTGAGACAACTTACTGTTGGTATTTGTGCTCTCATAGCAAAAGAGCCAGTATTATATCTGGTTCCTGCATGCACAGATTTGTAAGATGAGCTCTTTAGCCCACATCCTTAAAAGTGAAACCAATAGGACTTATATGCCTGCATAAATGCATTGAGAATCTGGGCTTCTGTGCTGCCCTTTGGTACAGTCTGGACCTTAATTTTAAAAAGGAAATGTTGCAGGACCTTAAAAAACACTCAATCATTTGTGAATATTTTAAATAAATTAATTGTTAATATTTGGAATTTAGCCATTCTGCATGTATATATTTACTAATAAAATTCATATGCATGATTTAACCGTTTATGTTATGTACAAACACAACTTTAGATATATATTTGCATAGTCAAATTTCTAGCTCCCTTAGGTCTATTGCTATATACTAGAAAAGCACCCCTAGAATGGTTTTACATAATAGTTTCAATATGGTATTATTTATTTATTTATATATTTATTAAAATAAAGTATAATAGTTCTGTACCATAAAGGTTCAGAGGAAACTGTTACAGGGAGCTGGATCAGCACCACGTTACAAAGCTTAGGCAAATAATCCTTAGGGAATCTTGGTAATGTAGCATTTTGTTTTTTATGTAATTTCACGTAAATAAAATCATAAACAAAAATTTCCAAAAAAAATTAAGTGAAAAAATGGACCCATTTAATGAATCCATTAAATAGCAACTAGATCATGAATCTTGCTCTCCAGATGGAAGCATCAAATACAAATAGTACATTTATATCAGTGTGTACATAGTCTAATATATTAAATATATGGTAATCTAATGTTCATTCTACAGCCATAAACATTTAAATCTGATCTGAAGAGAAAATTTGTGGAGTTGTTGTATGTGTTTCTTTTATGTTCACTAAAGATGTATTGTTTTTATTTTTTGAATAAATGTTTTTAATCTGAAGGCATTGCTACTAAATATTTCTTAAAGATTTTTTAAAGGATTTTGATTCAACAAATGGTGGTCCAACCGTATTTTACATACAAAACCCTGTGTGAAAAGAACATTATTGAGGCTGCAAAACTGAAAAGGTAGGAAATACCATAAGGAAGATGTAACCTGAATTCAGCCACCTGGCATGTATACTTGATTATACAACCAATGAATCATATAAAACGAGGGACAGAAGGAACCTTGAGAGATCATCTAGTTCAATCCATTGCTCAAAGCAGGATCATTTCTATTTAAATCATGCCAGGCAAATATTTGTCTGTCCTGTACTTAAACAGTTCCAGTGGCAGAAAGGAACTGCAAATTTACTTACTCTACTCAAATCAAATCTCCAAATCTTTAATGAAGATATTGGACAATACTGGACCCAGAACATACTACAGGGGAAGTCCACTTGATGCTTTCTCCTGGTTTGACTTTGAGCTGTGTTTGACTACTCTTTGAGCAGGGCTATGTAGCCTTAGAACAGCTTACCTACCTTACAGTAGTTTCATCTGGAGTGTATTTTCTTATTTTACTGTCTTAAATTGTGGTCACCTGTTTTTTTGCCCCCTCTATAGATCCCCCTCCTTCATTTTTTCCTCCTCATTAAATATGTGACCCACTGCTATATTTACTGCATGCTATTCAAAATCTGCTCTGACTACAGAATTATGAATGTCCTCTTGGATTTTCCTGTGGCACCTTGCACAACAGTACTGGAGTGCTTCTTGAATATTATTTTCATAGAATCAGTGTAAGGTCAGCCCAAGTTTACAGATAAGCAACCCAGGCATAGAGATTATGGTTAAAAGTATCCACATATTTTGCACGCCAAATCGGAGATAGCTAGAACCTGATTATACACTGCATTAAGTATAATATATCACATTATATGTTCAAAATCCTAGCTCCGTTGACTTTTGATGCAGCTGTGACTGCCCAGCACTTCTGCAAATCAGGTCTCAGAGTTTCAGGTCAGGCACTCATACAATGAGAAGAACACTATTAGTGACAGTGAACAGAAGGCAGGTTTAAGTTACTTATCCAACATCAGAAAGGCACTCTTGCAGAAGCCAAGGGAAAACTTAGTTTTCTAGGATTATCATTCAGCCACTGTCATTAAGAGACCCTACTCTACCAGCAATCCTGTTTCATTCCTTACACATTGTCCAATTCTGCAACCAGTGAAGCAGGGTAATACAGATGATTGCCTCTACTTGGGTATGCAATCCCAATCCATCCCTGGAAAAGGTTCATTCTGTGCGCATAATAAAAGGGTTTTTGACACCAGATCCCTCTGAATCACATCCTGAGTTTGTCCGCTAGAGCTTGGGTATAATAATATTCCTTTCTGTTTAGCATCCCTGATCTCTGCAAGTCCATGCATACCATCTGATAAAGTAGGCTGTAGCCTACAAAAGCTCATACCTCTCTGAATAAGTTGGTCTATGAGGTGCCATCCTATTCTACGTTCTTCCTAACTTCAGACAAACACGGCTAACAACCATTCTTAAATCTGAAGTGCTGGGCTACCACGGTTTCTTCATACTTTGAAGTCTTTTTTTCCCCTTATGTTTGTCACTCACACGAGTCAAAATGACTGAAATATTAAAACAAAAATAAGAGAACACACTTTTCTCTCATGTAACTTGTGGTGTCAGGCCCAAATACATTTGTATATCACTATATGCATTTTAATTCTAGCCACAGAGTACAAAATTGTTATACATTAAAAGAAGTTAAAAGACCAGATAGGGAGATAAAAAATTACACAACAGGAGAGTCTGAGGGAGCCTTCCATTCTCAAACATGATAGCAATGTGAAATCCTAGCTCCCTGAAGTTCATGGTAGTTTTGCTGTTGACTTCAGTGGAGCCAGGATTTTACCTCAAAGCATTTTAATGTAGCCATATGAATTGGCTTGTATTTATTTTGCTTTAGGCTCTGAAAATGTCAGAACTGAGCAGATACTGCGAAAATATTGGAAAACCATTGTTTGGAATAAAATCTATTAATTTAATTTGACACTGTTCCTAATTCCTTTTATTTTCCAAAAATATGAGAAATTAATTCTGGTTTGTACAAGTATCTTTATGAAAGACAAAACATTGCAAATATTTGCAACATTAGTTTTTCTATGATTCCCTGACATTTCTCTGTACATTTCACAGTCATCCTAACATGACGCTGAAACAATATTATTGATGAAATCCCAATTTTGCTGAAGTTCATGGCAAAACTTTACTTCATGTCTTTCACTGTGTGAGATTAAGGTGATCAAATGCATGAAACAATGTACGAATAACCAATATTCAAAGCAACAAATAAAGTGAACCATTTGTGACCATCTGTTATAATGAAGTATGTTGCATAAACCAGGTATCAAATAATAATCGTGTTTAAAATAAATGCTCTTTGTGGATAATTGACAAATGGAGAAATAGGCCTGATTCACTGAATAAAAAGTTTGCCATGAATACATCTTTCAGATCTGGTGGCTCTGTGGCAAACCTATGTTACTTTACAAATTCTAATTCAGCAACTACTATCGCTCTATCTGAACTTCTTGATGGTTTTTAAAGTTTTTTTTTCTCTCGAAATGTTTATTGCTGCTATGGGCTGTTGAAAGACCAATGTCTGTCACTTCAGTGGTGTGTTTATTTTAAGGCCAGGTACAGACATTACATTTTTATCAGAATAAGTGATTGGAAACTGGTCATACCCATAACAGAAAAGAAGTTCGGCGCACACAGACTGGTTTAAAAAAGGCAGAACCTGGTCTAAGATTTGCCGGCCCTCCCTCCCCACCAAATGGTAAATGCATGTTCTGTTTGCTACCAATCTAAACTACTCCACTTACAGGCAATCATGTAACCTAAATCAATTCTGCCTGAGACTTCTTGAATGTCTGTACCTAGCTTAGAAGTGACCAAAGAAATCTCAGAATACGTGATTTGTATTTGCCTTTAAAGCATTTAGAATGTTTGACTAGGACACTAGACTGGTAATTATTAGTTTTACGGTCCTTCATGAGTTTCTAAAACTTGCAACCAGAAGCAAGTGTTTCTTGTAGAAATGCTCTTACATGTATGAGTGATTGCAGTGGGGATGCTAAAGAGAAGGGAGTGAAGTTGAAAGAAACAACAACAAAAAAAGTTGAAGTTTGCAGAAATAAAGGAGCTATCAGGAACAGATAAGAGTTATTAGGAACTCCCAAAAGATATAAGGAACAGAATTTTAAGGATCTGCTACAAAAGCTTGCTTGCCCAGCCTGTTCCAAGGGCAGTATTTGCACTTGAATATCTATGAGGGCTGTGCTACCCAGAAAAGCTTAATGTACAGCTAAGCACTGAAGAACACCTGGTATTAAAGTTAATATTAACCTTGATACTAATATTTGTCCCTTGTTAAATGAACTCAAACATCTCTAGATTTGTCATCTCTTGCTTTCATTTAGACTCAAAGACTACTTTAGGCAAGGAGTCAGTATTTATTAAGTCAGACTTTTTGGTTACTCAAAAGGGCAGGAGTTCAGTGCAAGAAATATGTTAACATGCATAAAAGCCACCTTTTGTCTTTTGGAAAGAATTTACAAATTTGGAGCATTTCCACTGGTGGTTTCGTTCACACAAGTTAATTTATAGCTGGTAAGACACACGGTTCTGCATATTTCAGTACAAGTTCCTTTAGGCATTAGCAAATAGAGAGGGGAGAGGGCACTAAAAGCATATTGAAATAAATGTACTGCACAGTAAATTTACTGTCCTCATTTGGGAGTCTCCATAAAGCTTCAGGCAGCATGGCATTATTAAAGCTTGTGGAAGTTTTGCTTTTTCTGTTCTAGGTAGCTGCACATGCTAGCATACAGAAGCAGAGGCAGCAAAGTTGCAGGAGAAGGGCAGCTCTCAGAGTTACTTACGTTGACAGCCCAAGCTGTGCCAGATATATCCCGGCAGACACTTATCACACTTAGGCCCTGATGTCCCCTTCTTACACTCACAAAATCCTGTGTCATTACAGCGATCATGGACTGAACCAAAAGGGTTACAATAACAGTCTGCAGAAACAAGACAACACACATATGCCAGATTCAGGTCTACATAGCTATAATTCAACTAAAAGCGATAAAGGGAGCATTTCCAGTGTTAAGATTAAAGGAAGACTTTCTATTGGTGGCATTTGGAAGACAGAACATAATTACAACAGATCTACCCATTTGTTTCCTTACGTAATCTCAAGGAGACATTTTAATGGTGTGAAGGAAAAAAAATAAGCAAAAGATATAGAGGAAGAAGATACTGTGTTCTTTAAGTGACCATAATGGAGATTCCATTCTGGAAAGGATGTCTTAGACAGTTTAATGAACAATAGAAAGTTTTGTATAGTAAGGATAAGTCAATATGCCATCAGGGTAAAATCTATTTTAAATGATTAAAATATGCTTATCTGTATTACTTAATACTTTAAATACTGCTGAATATTTTTAATATTATATAAATGCACTTTACTTATTTCCAAGATAGTCTTCCTTTATATTTAAGAGTATATAGTAATTTCAAAAGGTTTTTGTCATTGCACTGATGGGAGTGTACTTAACACTGTTTTCACATAATCCAGAATAATAATCTTGAGCTGGGGAACAAGGTCACATGAAATTTGCTTTCAACTGACTTTAAACTTTGTCATTTTCATTCTACTTTGCTCACCTTGTCCCCAGGATGGTGGATAGAAGATAAAGCGATCGTAATGCATGCCCAACATACAAAGGTCTATTTGTCTCATGGGTGTGCACCTGGTCAAGGACTAGAATAAACCACGGACTGGGTATATCTCATCTGTTCTTATAATTATTACTACATAGAAATAGTTTCTCATTCTTGAACTTCAAATCTTTTTTTTTTCATAGAGCCACGAAATCAGTGCTCAGCTTTGGGCCAGCATCACAGAAGAATGCCCTCCAAAGACAGGAGAGATCAGTGCTGGCAGAGCTCATTTTTTGGCATTTCTGTTGTTCAACATCTTTTTTTTTAAATTTAAGAATCAGATTCTAATCTCATTTACACTGTTGTAGACCCAGAGTAACTTCACTAGTGTCATCAAATATCGTTGCTGCTGATAAAAACAGGATATATGAATCTAAGCACCTTGTTGGATGCATGGTTTTATTTTTTTAATTAATCAAGCTGCTCTGCTGACTACCTTTGGCAGTTGTTCTCTAGAATTATGTTAAAATTCAATGACATTACAAATGACAAAACAGGAGAAATAATCCAATGGAAAATTGGGAGGACGGGAAGATGGGAAAGAGGGGGAAAATATTACTAGTAACAAATTGGTCATCTGTTGCCTACATGCTTATTAACTATAAATTACAGATGACATTTCAAACATTTGGCATGCTGGAGGAGAACAGCTACCTTTGGCCAACACAGTTCCACAATAATAATCTAGTCAATTAGCTAACATTAATTAATGAAGTTGGATACTGGCATGCCAAAAAATATTGTGGAACACTGAGTAAAATTATGCCTCAGGGGGATCAATATAAAGAGCTGGCAATTCTGATGGTACTCAGACATTCAAAACCTTTATATAAATAGGCATAAATTTGAAGTATTAACTCTATGCAGAAACTCTGCAGAAAGTCAAATTTATTTAAATAACATTTATTGAACACCTTGTAAATAAAAAACTGAATGTAACCTGGGAGAACACAACAGTTACACTGATGTAAATCTACTACGAGTGTGAAAAGACCCAGGCCTGTTATGCATAATAGGCCAAATCTTTTTTTCACTTTTAAGCATGCAAGTGCATGTAGCTAGGTAAAGTGCACTTTTTGGCACTTACATGAAGCTGGGATCATCCACATAGGCTTGTACCTGAAGATACTGTATGTGTCCTACTTCACAGCAAAGCACTCTATCAGGCTGTAGGCTTGGCATTACCCCTTCTCTTTATCCATTTGCCCACTATCTTTTCTATACCTTGCATTGAATATACATTGGATAACATGGATAAATAGAAGCTGCATAATTTATGCCTCGCTGTGGATAGAGGCCGGAGACCCAGGGATCTCTCTCTTCCAGGTCAGTGTCCATCTCAGAATCACGTCCTTTCCCCCCAGGAACTTCCTCTCCTAATCCTCTTGGCCCCATGTATTGTCCCTTCCTGGCTGCCAGCTTTAAGGAGAGGGCTGAAGACCTGGGCAATTCCTAACCTGTTCCCAGGTTGTTAGAGCACTTTTGCTGGGAACTGGGAGATGTGGGCTCAACCCTCCCCTGAGTTAATGGAATTGAGTTAATGTTGTTGCCACGATGATCCAGGAGATATCAGAATTAGAATTAAGACCATGCATACACGCTCAAAAGTTGTACTTGTGCAGCTACATAAGAGCCAATCAGGGGCATAAAAGTGAAATGGGATTTAGCCCTATCTGTATATAACATACTATCCCACAAGATGACAGCTGAAACAAATGGTCAGGGCAAGAACTTCCATTGACTTCAATCACATGCATAAATAAGGAATACTGGGATTGTATTTTGCTGTAAATGGTGGCAAATAAATACTAGAATAAAATAGCTTTTATGCTAAGCTTCTGTGTAAAAGTTTTAAGTCAAGTTACTGGGAACTACCCACTATACTTTAAAAAATATTAAAAGTTAGGCTTTTATTACCCCAACCCGCAAACACTAAGGCATATGTCTGACTGCATGCATTTGAGTCAACTATGTGTGCATTTAACTACATGTCTTTGTACAGTTCCCTTGATACCCATATATATTAAGCATATGTCTGAGGGCATTTATAGACAAGCTCCAGGAGGCGGGAGATGCTTTAATTAGCATAGCTCCAAAGGCCATGCAAATTAAAAGCACCCGAAGCATCACAGGTATCAATATCCCCGAATTGAAAAATGGCGGCAGGGCACTTTGGACTAAAGCTCATTGACCAAGCTTTAGTTTAAAGTGCCCCACTGCCACATTTCAGCACGGGGATGCTGATTCACGTAACGCTGGAGTCTGGCAGACTCGATTAATTGAGTCTGCTCCAACACGCTGAAATTACTGCAAATCAGAGCAGCCTCCCTGCATGTGTATAGGAGCCCCAAATGTCTGCAGGACTGGCATCTTTTTAAGGAGACAATAAATTGCCATTCAGTATCTGTTTCATAAGGCAAGCAAATAAAGTAATTACTCTGGGTCTACTTGGTGATATCCATGGTATCATTAACTCTAAGTGGAAGCAGATGTATTTATGTGGCCCACAACTTCTTGTTTAAACTTTTCATTCCCATGATGTTAAGCACAAGCCTTTGTGTTACTTTGTGGTAATTCTGTCATACCGGAGAATAATTACATGATATTTAAAGACATGATACTTGAAGTTAATATGGAAGTGCTATCAAATTAATCAGTAATTCCAAAAATTTTTTCACTATATACGTAGAAAAAAGTAGCCAATGTCCTGTGCAAAACAAAAACAATAACAGGATTTTGTAAGTAATATATTCAAGTGCAACTCTTTAAGATATTATTAATATTCCTTCTTCAAAATGAAGAATTCAAAGAAATATTTTTCACCCCCTCCTAAAACTACCGTTTTGGGATTTGGCTGTGATTAATTAAAAAAAATATTGAATTGACCACACACGCAATTTTGTGGCTAAATCATAAATACTAATAAGGTTAGGTTTGAAAGGAGTTTTTTTTTTTGCATGACTTTACAAACATTACAAAATAGTTTATTACACTTATTTCTTTCCAACCTATGGGTCCTAAAAAAATGAAGAACATTATTAGATGGAAGCCCACCTCATAACTTGCTCTTATTTGAATTCACTGGTAAAAAAAACAAAACTCCATTATTTGATTCTCTGTCATTTCTCGAAATAACATATTGTATATTTCCTTCATTCAGTTTAGCCTTGACTAATATTCATTGTTTATTTTTAATTTTTAACCTTATACTTACCCAGGTATATTTTTATTTTGATTTGATTAGTATCAGTATATCATAAACAGTAAAATGTCTGACTTCATAAAATAAACTTATCCAAGTATTTTTAATTTTCCTAAATACTTTATCTGAAAATGGGGGAAACAAATTAACTGGAAAAATAACATTTTCATAGAAAAATACCAATGCAAATTATTTATTAGCTTATAATTATTTCCTTTTCATGTGATCAAAACTCAAAACAAAGAGTGCATGTTGTTATACTCTGGGGAAATCAAATGAGCATTTCCAATAGAGCAAGACACTCTGCAATTGACTCTGAGAGGTGCTGAAATCAAGAGGAGTTGAAATGCTCAGCACCTTGCAGGTTGAAAAACTCAAGAGCCCCAGTTCAGGAAAGCATTTAAGGATACACTTAAGCCCATCCCTTTTGAAGAAAGTACTTAATCATGGCTTGAAGTCCCACTTAAGCACTAGAATTATTGTCTGAATTGGAGCATCAGTTAGTATATGTAGGCTTTTGCATGCAGTATAACTACAAGCTGAAGGAACTGTTATAGTGCAACAGTAATATTTTTGAATTTACATGAGTGAAATCATTTGACAAGCAGTAATTTTGCATTTGTATGGCTTGATCCTGCAGTCATCTCACAATGTAAAATTCTTGTGGGAGTCCATGAGAATTCTGCTTGCATTAGGGTGGCAAGGTCAGGAAATGCATTGTGTATATTTATTTTCTGAAGAACCTTCCTAGTTAAATTAAAGACTTCCAATTTTATTACTGCTGAGTCTGTGGAATATTGAGATCTGCACAGTTGTTCATTTTGCTAACTCATTCTAAAGGTATCAATTGTAAATTATTTTTAAAAGTAATTATTTTTCACTCCTGCTTTACTAAATTTCTTCTCTGCCCCTCGTGAGATAACAAGTGATTTTTTTCCTAGCATTTCATCGTTTATGAGGTGGCAAATTAGTAACTGTGCCTATAAAATAAAATCTAAAAAAAATTACTAAATAACTAGCCATACCTGTCAGCCTCATTTAGACAATTTAAATTATGATCTTGATGCAGTGATGACAATATACCTTTTCCGTATCAAGAAAGTATTTGGCTGGGGGGTGTGGTGGGGTGGTGAATACTTCTGTTCAAAAGTACTGTATTTGGCATGCATGTTAATTTTATTTAGTAGAACAATATGAATTCATGACTTGCTACTTGTCATATTGAAGTTCATATTAGCTCAGCTTAATTAATTTCAAAGGGAATCACACATTTTTATTTCAGATGATGGGAAGCAAAGTTAAAGAGGACACATGAAATATACAGTGTGTGCATGTGTCTTGATTTTTTGTTTAAGAATTTATTTGACAGGTTGCAGACTGGAACAAATGATAGCAATCTAAATAGGTTCTGGCTGTATCTTTCCAATGGATTAAAAGATATTTTCAACATAAAATGTGACTTCACTCTGAAAATTTGCCCATAGTCTATTTTTTAATTGAACAAATATATTACCTTTCAATCACATATTAACTCTTTGGTTGCTCTCTGATAAGTACCAGAAAATGTCCCACTTCATAGACATGGTAAATGAAGAGAGAGGAAATTCAGAACTGATCATACTGAATATTATAGTATAAATAATTTGACTTAAGACATTACAGCTCTGTTCATTATTGGGATACACTTATTGGGCAATCTATTATATAATGACCCAGCTGTGAAGTTGTATTTTTAATATACTACGTGAAATTTTCACCTACCTATCTCACTATATGATGCTTGAGATAATACAAAGAGGCTATACTTTACTTTAATGGAACATCTTCCATTTTTTCCCAGTATATCACTCTTAATAATAATATTCTATTGTGGAATTATCTTTATTTTAGCAGGTTGCAAGTTTACAGTCAACATTTGATGGTAAGTATTTTCTGAAATGCTGTTTTAATTAAGGGGTCCTGCTTCAAAACTGTTGTCATGATATGACCCAGGAAAATTAAATTTTTAAAGTTTGGTAAACTGATAAAGCTTTCAGTGTCTTATTCTTGGATATAATTAGTTTGAGAAATTCTACTGTCAGCCACAAGTACTCAAATGGAGTATAATTCCATAGAGGGAATTGATTCTGTACATACATCTTCATATGTGAGAGTAAATTTGGTAGTGTTAGAGTGATGTTTTAGCCATGATGGCCCAGGAACAATGTTAGAACAAGACAGTGAAATATGGCATGGTTATATTTATTTTTGAAACTGGAGAAATGGAAGTGTGTCAGAAAACAGATGCTAATCTTACTGTCATATTCACTCTTATTGAGACTTCAGTGAGGTTCTGCATAAACAGTCCAATTGCAAGGTCGGAGCCTATGGCTGAAGTTTCAATCTTTCAATCCTTACATGTGTACAGCTCTCATATTGTCCCTTACGTGTGGAAGGACTGCACAATCAATTTATCATTAGGCTTCTGATTTTTGTTATATTACAGAAATTCAAAATATATGCTTAAAACTGGTGCAAATGAATTAAAAGACTACACAGAAGATGCTCTCATCCATTGAAAACGCTCATTCTGGCTCAGCTGGAAAATGAACAGCAGTGGTGCAAATTGCTAGCCTATATCCTAGTGGCTCCCAGAAGCTGAAAAGGCACAGAACAGAAGCCAGAATTATAAAGTAACTGACCTATGCATACATTTTCATCGTCCAGCTCTGCAGAAGCATTTCTGAAGTAGCCCAGCCTGCATAACTCACAGTGCTGCCCTCTAGTGTTGTGTTTACAGCTCACGCAAATGACTATATTTAGCAGCTTGATGTAACTGCACCGGTTGGAGTGGCCGAAGCATTCACAGTCTTGCAAGGAAGAACAGAAATGTATACAAAATGTATACGGTAGCAGAGTAATAGCACATTACATGCTTTGTAAAAATGAAGTATGAGTAGAAAATGAGTGAATGGCAGCACAGACATGTTAATTAATGTTAACACATGGACAACAACAGATGTTTCATCTGACATGAAAATGACATCTGTTTCAGGCAGGTTAGAATGATCAGACTTTTATGACATGACTTTGAAGATTTGATTGTAGTTGGCAGATCTGATGGAACTGAAGCATTTGCAGTTGTAAACCTTTCAAGGTATGGTAGGCTCAGTTTCCATTGATACAAATGCATATCCCTTAAGATGGAAGTAATTAAGACACATGTGCAAAACTTTCTTATAGTTAAAAAAAAAAAAAAAAAAAAAAAGGAGAATAATAAAAATAATTATAAAACATTAAATACAAGGGATGCAATTTTCAAAGATATGTGCCCAAAGTCTTGCACTGAAATAAAAACCCTGCTTCTTATGTTATTCCTGATTAAATCAATTGCAGTTGACAATGCTGGGCATCACTGAACATGAGGCTTTTTCATTTAGGTGCCAAATGCTCCGAAGTTTGAAAATTTTGGCCAGCATACCTAAAATTAATTATTTGATACAAAGGAAAGGAACATGGATGAGCTCTATTTAAACACCATTTAAATGATAATCTCCAGACATACTTATGTCATCTTTATACCGATGACAAAGCTTTCAGGACCAGTAAACAATCCTGTAAGTTCTGATATTCATATAGAATAGGAAGAATGTCTATTTTATTCATCTAAACTTTTAAAATTGATGAACTTCAATTCTGATTTTAGAGGAAAAATTAAATATAACAATCACTTAAATATTTTATTTATGAAACCAATTTATGGCTTGGGAACAAAAAGATGAGGGGTAAGGGAGGTTCATGGTATTGTACAAGACTCTTGGGGATACCTCCCTTGGAACAAAATTCCAGTCATCTGTGTTCATGAAAGGCTAATTCAAACTGGAACAGGTGCGGAGAATGGCTACTAGGATGATCAAGGAAAAGAAGAACCCGTCGTATGATATGGCTCTCAAAAGACTTTGGCTTATATAGTCTAAAAAATTTAGGCAGAGAAGTAATACATTATTGTTTTCTAGTCAAAGATCAGGAAGTAAACACAAGTGAGGGAAGAGCCTTTTTAAGGTAAAGAATATAACGGCACAACAACAAATAGGTAAGTTTAGGCTGGAAATTAGAATGATGATTCTAATTAGAACTATAGGATATGGTGCCTGCAATTGCAGGGCACTCCATGACCCAAGCCTACATTCTTAAGTTAACCTATTATTACCATGTAATAATACTAATACCATAAGGCCATGTAAGCACTATAGGAAAAGGGAGAGAAAGAGAGACAAAGGCCCCAATCCTGCAAATCCTAGGAAGTCAGAGTACTGCTGAGACTGCATGGATCCCCTCTAAAAATAACAGGGCTTCAGGGGAACACAGCAATTTGCAGAGTCAGAGCCTATGAATATGCATCCTGCTGTATTATATGAGTAGCAATACTCAACATACAAATTTTGCCTACATGTAGTGTCTATTTCGACTACAAGCTCTGTGGCACAGGGACCATCTTTTATTTAGTTAAACAGTGCTTAAGTGAAAAAGAGGTCTCAACTGTGAGATACGGTTTTTGCTGATAGCAGAAAATAAATGTTAAATAACATTTACATATACCCATGCCTGTCCTCTATAGTGTTATAACTAAATAAACAGCTGAAGCAATCTTTTCCAATTCATTTCAGCATGCTAATTCAGAGGCTTGTATCTTCCAGCAAGAATGTAGGCTGATGTGTGTATGCTGCTTAACACAACGACAATACGGTGTTGTAGTGGTAGACTCAAAGCACTATTAATAATGTTCCCAGTGGTGGAACCTTACTTGTAATTTTAAATTAAAAAAACTCAGTTCTACTCTGTAATTATATAGAAAAATGCCAAACTGTAAAAAGAGCAATAATTAATTGGAATGTATCTGCAAGAGGTAAATTATTTTTATTTATGTCACTAATTCAGTTTTAATTGACGTTGACTCCTCAGGAAGTAACCATATCTTGGCAGATCTTAGTATGTATATGCTATACTTGCAATACCAATAAATGGCTAAAAATATCATGCATATATTTATCCTGGTTCATCTGGTCAATGACTTTAAACATCATGCTACACTGCCAAATTGCCATTTCCCATGATTAGAATGAGAAAAACATGAGAGATATGGGTACCTGGGCCTAAATGCGGAAATGATCAGTAAGTCAATGGAAAGACCGACAAACAAAGGGGATACTGAAAATTCTCAACTCAAGAAGTTGGGGGTTTTTCATAACCCAAGGATGAATGTTGTCTAGGTTTATGATGTCTGATCACCTTGTCCTTGACATTTTCATGACCTTTTAGTATCAGAGACCCAAGTTCAGAGGTGATTCATCAGGGGCAAAGGTAGTTCAATCAGCTGGGCAGATGGAGCCAGAAGGACAGGGAGTGAGGAGCAGAAAGGAGATAGGAAACAGAGCAACTAGCAACAAGGATAGATAACTAGGATAGGAAGTGCTGGAGACAGAGGCAAATGGAGGTACTCATATTCTAGGGAGACAGTGCAGCTGCTTTTCTGTAATACTTTTAAATAGCTAAGCTACTTTGAGTGGTGTGGACCTATTAGAAGCAAGGATATAATAGCCAATTAGACCAGACATGTGAGGATGAGTCATCATATTTGCATGTGAGAGTCATTACATGAGCCTTTGTACCTCTTTCTCTCTGGTCTGACAGAGGATGTACCTTCTGCTACAGTTGCCCAATTGGTTTCTGACATGAGGCACCAAATTTAGTGGACTCCCAGTCAACAGTTTTGGCCATCTATGGCGGCTGCATCATATCAAATGATCAGAATATCAATACAAGGGCTTTCTTTATAAAGAGGTGATAACAAAGCTGATGATATTACTTCTAAGATAGCAGGAAGGAATCAAGAAAATGATTGTGATATGACCTTCCAAAAGTATTACTGAGAAAATGTTAAAATTATAGTTATAACATGTTGTGGTAAAGCTGAAAGATAATTAAGCCTTTCAAAGCAGGATAAATAAAGCTAATACTAACTGATTACATTCTTGTAACAGTAACTTGCTCCAAGGTACAGTTTGGCCTAAGGAAACACCTCCTGTAGTTATCAGCGACTCAGTCTGACACATACACAGATGTATATACAAGCTAGTTACAGTAGTAGACAACTATACATTTGTATTAATGATGAAGAAAACTAACAAACATATCTTTTGAACTTGTTCACATTCATGTGAACATCACCACGTTGTTACAGTGAGATCACTTTTTACTGCATAAGCTATATTTAAGTTAGGACAGCTATGCTATGGTTTAGGTGAAAATCTGTGCACATTGGTCATTACATTTATAAAGTGTTACATGAGATGGAAGTAAAACAGGTAATCTCAGAAACAGTTTAACTGATCAAGGATTAGCTGTAGTGGAAAGTTAAAATGACTAAACATTGTTGACATACAACAGTTTTTATTTTATTGGTCAATAAGGTAATTAAAATAATGAAGATGCTGCTTTGGCCTGTAAAGTCCCTTTTATATCACTCTTTTTGCAACGGCAGTGTAAAGGAGCCTCCTGCAGCTCATATAAATTGTTACCACAGATCAGTATAGCACATTATACAGAACTGTATCCTATATCATGCCACCTGGGAAGGTAATACATGACACCACTGTTAACTGTTTACTCTCCTACCCAGCTTAAGAACTTGTGAATTACCCTAACCAGCACACAGAAAGGCCAGAAGATGACATAATGACCTCCTTAACTTCCTACACACAGGTTTGTCTGCCAGTCAAACCAAACTTTCCATCACAGGCAAAGCCATACAACCACTGATACAGAGGGAAAAAGGTGGCAAAAGCTAGGATATTAATAGTCTAACAAGAACAACAAAAGGCAACAGTTTACAAGGCAGGCAAACAATGCTTTCAGGTTTGAGTACCACATATCAGAAAAGACATGGACAAATTGAAGACAGATTAAAGCTGAGTAACAATAAATGGTAAATGGTTTGGAAAATTAAAGCTCAGAGGAAAGGTTAAGATAGCTGGGTATGTTTAATGTTGAGAAAAGGACAGCAAAGATACCCAAGCCTAGCTTTGATAATCATCTCTCTGAATGATTCAGGAATTGTCAAATCCCTTGCCAAGATGCAGAGGGTTGGGCTTGATGAACCATTAGATTTGTTTTCCAATGAAACCACTTGATGGAGATAATCCATCCAAAATTGTAAAACTCAAGGTTATAATTGCATTTTAAAGGAGACATAAAAATAATGTCAAACATTGATAATTTTATTCTCATATTTCTCACTTTACTATGAGAAAATGCCTGTGTGCATTCACATTTTTTAAATGACAGGTCCTGCTCAGACTTTGATACATGACCAGTGAAACTGTCACATGAAACAATTATAAAAGTATATGAAAGAGAACCAAAAATTTGAAACAAAGACATTCATTAGGTGATGCTTGAGACACCTCTTGGTTCCAGATTTTAATTTAAAAACTATAAAATTATTTCAAGGAAAGGGATTTAAAAGAGACCTAAAATGATTAGTCTTGGGTTTTTTTTTTCGTTTCCTGACTCATCTCCTTCCCTTGTCCTCACCTATACAAGCGAAAGGCAAACAAATTAGATTTTCAGTGTAACCTTAGCAATAACTTGTTTCATAACAAACAGTATGGCTCATTATCATCAGTTTCATTGAACAGGTCAAACTAAGTTCAATTTTTTGTTAATAAACCTATACCTTATCAACTTAAATTTCATGAATAATGAGGTAGCGACAACAAGAAGCATGGAAAACTATACATCTTTTATATATACTCTATAGAGATACACAGATGAGGGAAAAACAAATGGGAATTTTTTTCTGACAGACATCAGACTGTGAATGACATGTAGCTGCCAAAGCTTGTCGGTAAGTCATTAAGGCAATAATGATAACCTTTCAATATGCCAATATAATTCCACTCTTTTTATAAAAACATTGAAATATCAGGTCAAGTGTAATACAATGCATGCGTATAAATGAAATGTATTCAGCATTAAAGCAAAATAAAGATGTATGGCATAGTTACAGTGGAACAAATAGAAGACTTAGGATACAGACAAATGAACCTTTACATATTGCCTGCCCTCAACTAGTTGGTTTATGTATCCTCATTTTATAGTCTCTGTAAATTAGTGACAAAAATAAAACATACTAGTTTTCTAAACAACAACATGAGCTGGCATATATGTATTCACATTTAATTCCTTAAAAACAATACTTCACTATGTTATATATAAGCAGAATAGGAACTATATTTTTTCTGCTCTTTGCTATGGCTTTATGTTCTCTGTGATACTGAAAGCATCTATTTTTGTCAACAAACATGTCTCAGCAATAAGCTAATAGGTACACTTCACAGATATTCTAGATTCATACAGTGCAATGTTTTCACAACACATAACACTATGAGATCACTGTATGAATCCAAGAATTCCTACCTCTCTTGTGGTTTGCAACTTGAACAGAAGAAACAGTTGACAAAGCTAATTTGGGAGCAACTGGATAGGTTTAAAAAAATGAACAGTAAATTAGAAAGGTATCATACAAGGACAAATCAAAAGCTTAAAAAAGGAAACACAAATCACTAAATTTTAATTAGCTTAACAGGCTTATTCTGAAAGTAAAAATTGGTATTGAGATGAAAATGGGTGAAACACTGTCAATGGTTTAGATATCAGAGATGATAATGTGAAATGTCTTAAAGACAGAATGGAGAAAGTGTCTTATAACTCTCTTCTTCGTTCTTAATTGGCTCTGGTTTAGATGTTACCTCTTAAACCCATGATTGCTCACTATATAAAAAAGAACAACGGTGGCCTTATGAAATTTATGTTCATGTGTCTGTCCTAACTTTGCCAAAAAGAAAAGTACGCTGATAAAATAATATTCAAAGAAAGGCTGAGTGCTGTAATATAAGGGTCTTATAATGCTATACTTCAAATACATGACTCCAGTATTTAGTTCTGATAAATATTAAATTCCATTACAATATGCTGCAAATATGTTATCTCAGACACAAAATCTTTGAAGTATTGTGTGTTTCGTGTTCTCTCATAAAAGGTAAAAGCTAAATTAATGATGTGTTTTTGGATGGAACAACACATAATCTTACAATGTTAAAGATACACTGTGAAGTGATGTTAAATTTTAGATCCCTTTTAGTATAATTTGTTAAAGTATGAAATCCACTGAAAATGTTTAATTTATAAAATATGTAATTAATGTAAACTAAAATATACTGTTAACCCTTATGGAAAGCAGGTCACAAGGAGCAGACGGAGATGCCTAGGAAATATAACATGACATAGTTGATTATGATGATTCTGTTTGTTAGTAATATAAACATCTGGAATAGTCTCAATTTCATCAGTATGATTCCAGAGTAATACTGCAGTCCTTCCAATCTAACTTCAGAAAAAATTGCTAATACACTTATTTAGCTTAGCAGTTATTTCCTGGATCCCCCTTTTTGCTCATTTCCTCCTCCATCTGTATTCATTAGAGTGGAAAAAAAACATCTTGTGTATAAAACCATAGGAAGCTGTAGGCCAAAGTTTTGCAATTTTTTTTTGCGGGGGGGGCGGTGAGGAGGAGGGATGGGACGACAGGGAAAGGGTGCAAGTTGAGGGAATTTCATGTTAAATAATGAAGGGTTTTATATCTGATTCGTTGCTATTTGTAGAATAGACACTAGTATGAACACAAATTACACTGCATTTTAATTTATATTTTATTACGCATCCTGGAAAATCTCTCTATCCCTTTCTGCAGTAATCATCATGCCACTGTCTGTCAATAATCATTTTTTGTGCCCTTGGAATTTAGACATAGAAAAATTGCACTAGAGATTCCAGAGAGATTGCTGTGAATACTAGAGGAAATGTAACTTATAAAGCACAAAGAATACTACTAGAAACAGCTCTTCTGTGACCCGACATGCTAACAATGGAGAAAAACAGATTCTGAAAAATATAGTATATGCAATTGTTAAAAGGAATTCCAGGAAACTATGCTTCTGCAAGCCCCACAGAACTGTCTTGCTCTATTCAGCTGAGTTCTGAATACAAGCAAAAATAACATTCATTTTACTTAAGAAAACAAAGTGGAAGAGAAACATGAAATGGATTTAATGTAGACAATGGAAATCTCTGGCACTCCAAGATCTTGACACTTACTCATCATGCAAACTGTGATTTCTGTACAATTTTGGGTTTCTCTGGGAAGATGCATTCAATTTAATCTAGAAGATTGCTTACAACTTTGGTGCCTGCTTTTCCATTTTTTTTGGCTACAGGGTTTCCAGTGCACAAAGAAACCCTTTCCATGCAAGGATTTATTTTATGATAACTTTCCACAAATTGTTTCTGACAGAATAACATCTCTTAGTACCAAGAGAAAAACTAGATGAATTAGTATTGTTATTGTCATCCACAAGTGGGGTTTTATGAAAGCAATTTAAGTCATTTTAGATCAGTAGGAATTTTACAGAATCCTACCTTGATTTGGTTTAGAAACCTCAAGGGAAGAAATATTCGGCCATATCCTATCAAACTTTGGAGGATCTGCATGCATCAGGAAAAATTAGGATGTTATTTTCATCTGTGATACTGTTCTAAACAGACAAGTGTATGAACAAAGACATAAACCACAAACATCTGCTACTGGACTCGTCTTTGATGCACTTGAACAGTACATGACTCCCACACTCAACAAGAACAAGCAATTGATGATTCCCAAAACACTGAATGGACATTAACTACTGCGTGTGCATGTAGCAATTTGTATTTCATCATTTTAAATATTAAGGGTATAAAGATGTGTGCTTATATAAATAAATGTATATATTTATATAAATAAATGCAAGGCTATAAATGTTAGATGTGAGAAGTTCTAACAAGCATATGCCCTTATTGTTCATAGTTTTATATTAAACATAACATTGGGAAGTAAGATGACAATATCAGACAAATGCAAATTTCTCACCGGAACATGAATTTTGGAGACGTTAGAATGACAGGCACTGAGACTGAGTTAACTTTCTGCTATGAGCAAGTTATATTTACTAGGGGAGTGTGTTTCCTTTTATCTTGCATCTTTGTATATTATATCTATTTCCCATTGCCTCGTCAGTGTATTGTACAGTGTGATTTACTCATAAATAAACAGAAATAATATTTTTTTTCTTAAAGTTATCGGATAATGTGCTCCCTCTAACTCTATACGTGAAGAGGTTTTGTCTATCCAGCAAGTAGAAAACGAGTCATGGAATCTTACTACCCGCTCCCTTCTGGCTATGTAGGGGCTAAGGGATATCCCCTCGTTAGGAGGTGCAGAGGCAGGTCATCTTTGGGCTCTAGTTTGGGAGACAGAATTTATACTCTGCTCTTTTGAGTCATAACCTCTCACCCTGCTATTCAGCAGCTCACATACTCTCAGGCATGTCATCTAAAGCAGAGTTGGGTTTATGATATGCTAGGGATGCTGCACATGTTGCTGCCTTTTATTTGGAGCTGAGGAATATTTCCCTCACTCCCAGACTGGCAGAGGCAGGTTTAGTTTCTTTGCCTTCTTCATAGAGATTCAGCTGGGTAGGTAAGGTTAGGTTAAATTTAGAAGGTGTGAAGGGGCCATAATAAAATTGTTCCATTGGAGCCTAGTTCCATAATAAACTGAAGCTGGAAACTGGCTTAAGAAAAGGCTCTCAAGGAAGCTGAGAAAAGGGAGGCTGGGGCTTCTATCATGGTTTGTAGAATGAACACGACCTCTATTTTCACCTGTATCCTCCTAGCCCTTATATGTGTGCAATTATCACCCCTATAGCCCTATCAGAAGAGAGTGGTGGAATCACAGCAAGGGTTGGAGCCTGGCTGGAAGGCTCATTCATCTCAAATATGCAGAAATGATTAAGGAAAGAATGATTACTTGCAGTATATGATTTATTGTTTGGCATTTTTCCAACTGAGTAGACAATGTTGTGGCTAATTAAACCATATCTACTGCATCTTGTTTTGCTTCCTGTATGGCCAGAACAATGGAAAAGATTTCTGAACAAGTTGTCTGGAATGAGATTGGTTGATCAGATCCACCAATTCTTTCATATATGAAGTTCCTGGATGTAGCCAATGGACAAGGGAGGATGCAAGAGTGAATGGGTATGATAAAGGGTATCTAAGACCTGAGGCAGAGTGATCACTACAGGACATGATAAAAGATGGAATAAAATTCCATGTACCTCTGAGACCAGATTTTCTTTTTTTAAAATACTGACTGATCTGTCTTTGGTAAAGGTCCTTCAAATCCAAAGGAATAAATGATTTCCTTATACTTTTCACCAAAACTATGGCTGTAAGTACCTGTTGCATTTGTCCTGGGAGAAAGTGTTTTGTCCTATGACCTTACAGGTGTACAATCCATCATCCAGCTTCAAGTCCTGCTAAAGCATGCGGGATAAAATAACTTTGTCCTGGAGTATTGTGGTATACATCTGTAAGGTGATATTGGGTCATTCCCAGGACAAACTGGTCAAAACATGTGGTCTTCTCAGCAACCTACTGATGGAGGAGCAGCAATGCAACTTGGAAGGATGATGTGTGTAAATGACTGTGTTTCTCCTATTTTGATTCAAGTCAAACCTCATGACAATCAGGACCATGTCAAATATGATGTCTATTTCCAGCCAGGCTTTTTTTGAATCACTTCTAATTAATCTAAAGATCTTAAGGGACTGTGAAATAGGCACACTCTGCATGTTAAAATCATGAGCTCTGAGCAAAGAGAAGCATTCCCTGTCTTGCTCACTGTCTGGATATCACTCAACCTTTTCACTCTCTTATCCATTTAGAATGACTAAACTTACATTCCATATAGGAAACGGCATCATAGGTAGCCATGAACTGAAATGACCCATTACCAGCACTAACGCAGCATATTCCAGCAAAACTATGTAAATCATTTAAGACTAACCCTACTGAATATCTACAAGTGAATAAATTCTAGGACCTATCCCAATAATCAGAGAAATTCTTACTTTGAAATTACTGATCACATGACAAGAGCTCAACGTCTTTTACATTTTTCTCAGAAAACTTGCTAACAGAAGTACAGGATGTTAGAATTCAAGCTTTTTTTAGATTATGAAAGCTTGCCTCAGAAAACCTATTTAAACTATGTCTAGTACATTGGAGGCGAATCAGCATAAAAACTCCCTTGACCTTTCAAATTAATTTATAGTGAGATGAGTCTGCTCAAAAGAAAAGAATATTTATTTGTACTGAAGCTTCTTTTGTCATCTTTTCTGACAACGTTGAAATAATTTTGAATAGTGTTAATGTGCTTGGAGCCTACCAAGCTTGTAAGTGGAAATACCCAAAGTGGGCAGCTCTTTTGTGCCTGAGCTATTTGGTCATGTAACTGATGTACCAACAGATTCAGTTTTTCTACTCAGAGATCTTTCTTTCACTTTTAAGAGAATCTCGTTTGTTCGCTGCACAGTGAAGAGAAGAGAGGTTTTATTTTTTACATTTCAATTTATTTAAAGAACACATAGCCCCCAAGATTTTCAGTTTCATTAGAAGTGAAACTGTTTGTACTCAAGGCAAAATTTTTCCATTTTTTTGGATATAATTTTCATTGTTCTTTGTAAGACTCACACCTCAAAAGACTATAGACTCTCACCCCTATCATCTGGTATAATTATGAAATAAAGTGTGCTTTATTCTGGAATAGAATATCCACACAGTCTTGAGAATGCTAACATTAGCATAAAAAAATGTTTAGTTGTACTGGTTTTGGTATTCATTGGCCAATAGTATGTGATTATAGAAGTCAGTACTGTAATGAGGGGTAGGCATCTGCGGCCCGGCCCAAGATGCCCACTTGGAGGCAGTGCACAAACTGTAGCTGTTGCTGCTGCCAAAGACATACGTGCGCCCCAAACGGCCACTTAAGAGGGGGCATCCAAACGGCAGCAGCTGTTACTGCTGGACCAGGTGCTACCACTGCCACCCAGGGCACAGCCTCTGGTAGTTAGACCACTGATCTAAGTTGTCCTATCTTGTGTATATTTAAATACATGGAAATAAATTCTACAATTTAAGCTTTTAATCCTGCAAGATCATTTTGTTATGTATTTTATTCTATCTTTTGTCAGTATACACTATGGCTACCGTCCTGTAATTGTGCATTTTCCTGTGTAATTAAGTTATCTCTTACCTGAATGGTCTAAAAGCTTTTGAGTCATCAAAGGGCCCCTTTGGAGAATAATCCTGAAATCTAGCTATTGGAGCAGATACATCATCCTTTGTAGAGACACCAGTAAGATCCTTTATATGGAGCGGGGCATTTAATAGTAATTTGTTGGCAGTAATTTGCAAAAAAATCTCTCTCTTCTTGAGCTGATGCCAGTAAGACCTTTTCTACATGAGGAAACAAACTAGAATACTTATTGCAGAGTAAGCTATTCCAGAGCAGCTATTCCAGAGTAGCTCCTTGTGTGGATGTTGCATTCCAGAATAAAAGGCACTTTATTTCAGAATTCTTCAGAATAATTCAGAATAATTATACCATGGTGAAAGGCAGGGTAGGCCAGCACTTTAGAGACTAACTATTTTGGAGGGGTATAAGCTTTTGTATGTAACAATCTATTTCACCAGATACTAATAAATGCTGGAGTAATTATTACGGATGATGGTTACTACTATTCTGGAATTGAAGTGTCATATGTACATTTTGCCACATTTTAAATGTTCAGTACTAAAGGCACCTTTAAGGGTAGAGAAGTGTGGTACAGGTAGTTTAGCAGATAATATATCTTAAGTGTATTTTGAAAATAACATGATTTCTACACTGCTGGTTAATATTGTATCAAATCCAATTACATATAGACAAAGCATTCCTGGAACATCTCTTGCTCAGGTAGCAAGGAAAAACTACTGCATGGTGCTTAACATGTGTATCACCACTTCATTGGCCTCTTTGTTAAAAAAAGGGTGAAATATGTATCAAATGGCTTTTGGAAATCAGGGCCCACTAGTAGGTTATATACCTTAGTTTGTGAGTCTTAACCATGCATCATGTGTAGGCCTTAAACTTTCAAACAGCTCTTTTTTAAATAAAAAGGTATGAGGTATTGAAGAGATTAAAGTAAACTGAATGTTTCATTTAAAACGGTGTCAAACTCCACTGGCCCCACAGCTGGATGAGAGGCACAGGGCTCGTCCCGAGCCATATGGGACTCACAGACTGGCCTTGCATTCTACTCCAGTAACTCCAAGGCTATGCAGCACAGCCCTGGAGCTGCTGCCGCTGTGGGCCTATCCTGCACAGCCTTGAAGCCAGGGCTGATAAAGGGCTGTTCTGCATGACTCAGGAGCTGGAGTTGCTGCTGCCACTAGGCAGGACAGCACAGCCTCAGAACTGCCACCACCATGCAGCTGTGCAGCACAGTCCCAGAGCTGTACTGCCACAGGACTGTGCAGCATGTCCCCAGGAGTCCAAGATCGGCTGCCATCTGCAGTACAGTCCCGGAGAGGAAGGCATCTGCTCTGAGGCTATCCTGTTCATGGTGGCTGCTCTGTTGCTCCCATGTGAGTTGGATGGGCATCCCATGTAGCTCATGGGGCCATCCGGCATGCTCTGCATGCTGCCTGTGGGTTAGTCTGAAAAGCACAGGCAATACTGGGGGGCAAATGATATGGCTTCATGTGCCAGATTTGGCCCGTAGGCTGCATGTTGGACACCCCTGATTTCCTTCCAAATGGTAGTAAATATCTGAGCAATTTTACATGTGCTCCAGGGGTGGAGGGTGCTTTAATTAGAGCAGTTCCAAGAGCAGCATCTCGTGTATCACCATCCCTGTGCTTCAAAATGACTTTAGGGGCACTTGAACTAAAGTGCATTAAATGAGCTTTATTTAAAGCGCCTCCACTGCTATTTTGAAGTACGGGGACGCTGATACATGAGGTGCGGAGGCTGCTGGAGGCACATTAATTAGCACGCTCCAGCAGACTCAACTAAATCTGCCCTGACACTGTAATTACAGCATGTTGGAGCACCACCCCCCGCATGTCTACAGGCACCCTAAGGCTTGCTCTTGTTGTTTTCTATTTTGACAGTGGTTCTCAGCCTTTTTTAGGGTGAAGGCACACCTCAGAAAATACAGTTTTCTGTTCAGAACAGTTCTTTTATTATAAAGAACTCAGACAGAGCACAACAGGTCAGAATGTTTTTGACACTATGGATTCCTATTTTAAATCTCTGGGTTTGTCTTGTGAATCATGTGTAGTAGGTGTCTGCACACCTAACAAATAGTGCTAATATTGTATAGCACCCCACAGCACCCTTTAAAGGATCTCATAGCACCTCAGGGTGACACAACACTTTGGTTGAGAATTACCGATTTAGACTACAAGAATATACAGTACATGGACTATCTCTTCATGTGTGTCTAAAATAACTAGACCTTGATCGAGACTGGGGC
>NW_005842157.1:1014096-1024256 GCF_000455745.1 Alligator sinensis | reverse complement strand
CTGCTGATGTACTTAAAAAAAATAAAAATATGTCATTCCTATTGAAGTCAGTGCAGTATTTGCATAAGAATTGTTAAGATGAATGAACATAATTTAATCAGGTGATATTTTATCACCACTCCCTGGGAGCATACTATTAAAAGTACAATATTTCTTTTTCATTATATGTCTCTCGTTAAGCTATGATATGATTACTACATACAAGTTTACTTTTGGGATGATTTTGATTTTATTACAGGTTAATTAATAGCACAATAGAGTCTAGGCAAAAAAGGCAGGGATTTCCATAAAATGAGACCAAATCTCCCATTTTGTTTAATATATTTGAAAGAATGATATTTAAGAAAAGATCAATATAAAAATTGCTATTTAAAAAAAATGTTGGCCATGGCTAGCTGAACTTCTTTTTTTAGTTAATGTAAGTTTTTCATACTTGTTCCTTTGTAAAAAATATGGGACTTTGGCATAACGGTAGAGATGAGATTGTTTTATTTAGCCTGCTAGTCATAACAGTTTTTGCAACTGTTGGTGGAAATTTGATTGGGATTAGTGATTTTGTTATCTGTTTATTCTCATACAACAAGACAGAACAAGCCAGACATCTTTTTTATAAGTGTCTTCAAATGAACCCAGTGATCCACCTGCGGAGTTGTCTTAAAAATCCACTGTTTTTAACAAGCAGACTGGTTGGTCCTTTAAACTAAAGAAACATGGTGACCTATTTACTATCTCCACTAGTGAGTAATTATATGAATACAGGGTAGAGTCAAATACTTTTTTAAGGGAAAGAACTTCCCAGTGGAGAAGGGAAGTATTCTGTTTTCATATTTTCTTACTGTTCCATTAAAGAGCTGTTAAAACTGATTTAGTATCAAAAGGCACTTTTACATGTGCTCGGCTGTATTCTGATTAGAATGCATCAGAGCAGACTGGATTAATCAGTCTGTGGGAGTGTCCTAATCAGAATGCTTCAGTGTACTGCACTGTCTCATGTATTCAGTTTCCCAGTATTTCGAAATGGCAGCAGGGGTGCTTTAGAGCTTGTCGAATGAGCTTTAGTTAAAGTGCCCCCACCACCATTTTGAAATGCGAGATGCTGAATACATGAGACATCGTGGGTGTTTTAATTAAAGAGGCTCCTGAAAGCTGCTCTAATTAAAACGCCCCTCTCCCCATTGCAGAGCACATTTGTAAGTGCCCAAAGACCTTATATATTAGGCTGCTGCCCAGAGCTGTCCGGGGTATGTGTGTGTGTGAATCAGGGTGACTGTCCTGGGTCCCAAGCTTTGGGGGCCCCATGAAGCTGGGCGGAGTGGCCGCAGAGACTGCGCCACTACCGGCTTCACATCCAGTTGGTTGCTACCCTCCCCCCACCCCAGATGTGGCCGTTGCTGATGGTGGCGGCAGCTTCTTTGGGCCTAGGGCACATGGGATTGGGGCACAACCCTGCACCAGGTTGGCTCTGGCGTTGCCACATGTTAAAAAGAAAGTGCAAGGGGATCTAATGTAGGATCCCCAAAATTGCACTCCCTGCCATGCCACACATGCGTGGCAGGAGGCACAACTGTGGGATCAACCATCAGATCCCATCATGCCATATTGTCAGTGCAGGGGGAACTGAGGATCATGATTCCCAGCTCACCCTGCATCAGCAACCTTTGCTCCCATGGAGCTGAAAGCTCCAACCAGCTAATGGAGTTCCTAGCTGCGGGAGCCCGTGGTGTGCCTGCATGATTGGGAGCTCCGATCACTGACACGCCCCTGAGAGACCTGACTAGCTGATGGGGTTGGGGCTTACATGGTGTGCTCCCATGACTAAGAGCTCCAGTCACTGATGGGGCTCCCAGCTTTGGGAGCGCATGGTGCACCCCATGGCTGGGAGCTCTGATCACTGATGGGGTTCCAGCTGCAGGGCTGCATGGTTACCCCTACAACTGGGAGTCCCATCAGTGAACAGAGGGTCCCTGTGTCCCTGCAGCTGGAATCTCTGTCAGCTGATCCAGGCCCCCAGCTGGGGGAGCTCATTGTGCTCCCTCAGGTGGGAGCTCTGATCAGGCGACCAGTGCCTCCAGCCTCAGGCTCTGGGCCCAAAGGTATAAATTTTCTGAGGATCTGTAGTTGAAATTGTCAGGACAACCAGCACTGAATAGCTACTATGACACAGCTTAAATGTTTGCTGACTTTCTCATACTTTCTCCAATGTCCTATCATTTGATATCTTATGTCTCATTAGCAATTAAAACAAAATCAAGAATGCAATTCCCTCTTATGCTGTAGTCAGGTAAAAAGTGCTGCCAAAGGAATCTTACTGACAAGGTAGTTTCAAAACTAGCTGGTGATGGAGACTGTTCATCAAAACAGCAGATGAGCAACAATATTAAAATGCCACTGGCTGCATTTAACTAACTGGGGGAAATAACTTTTCATATTTGTTAAAATTGGTGGATCTTATGAAAAGATTAATTCTGGTAATTAATTTTACCTTCTGCAATGTGTCACACTAACCAGACATCTTCACCTTCAGAACTAAGAGGCTAGCTCAGTCTCACAACTCATTCATTTCAGGAAGTGCTGCAGGTTGCAAAAAAATGTGAAATCCTAGTTGAAGTAGATTTGTGATGAAATTGTATAAAAACTCATTACATGGGATATTAGGTTTTCTTCCAGATTAGTAGTTCAGGTTACTGTAATATTTTGCATAATTTATCAGAATGTTTTCCTAGCACAGTGATTTTATTATATGGTTTAATACATGATATTATATAAAATATAAATATATTAAATATATTATAGAAAACATAATTTAATATATATATATATATACTTCTATTTATATGAATAAATAGAAAACTTGATTAGGTAAAGGGAAAGTCAAAATACATGTATTTTCAGATTAAAAAAATACTAAAACAAAGTGTGGTGGCGGGCAAATACTGTTTCTCTTGATATTACAGATAATTAATAATCACTTTTGATAAGAAAAGAATTAAACCTTGTATTCTAATCATGATTCAGGTTTGTATCACACCAAACCTGAACCTGTATATGTTGCTGAAAACAACATCCATACAGGCTCAAGATGACATTAACAGTTTTCAAGGAGTAAAATCATCTCAGACATTTCTTGGCAGGATATTGTATCTTCCTAGGAAAGTTTTTCTTTATACAGTAATAGGTCAACTCAAATCACATTAGAGAAAGATGAATAAACAAAGGCCAAATTCTGAACTTGGGAATGAAACTATATACCCTATTGAGGTAAGTGGGTATTGCATGTGTCCAGTCATTGTGAGAATTTGGCAGTATAGACAGCTCACTTTGGCAATGGTTACAGTTAAGGACAAAACATGCAGTAACTTCATTGCTGCAGGCTCAGACCTGTAATGTGCAGAGGTGTAAATAACAGGAAACTAGAAATTTGAGTTTTTTGAAAAAAGACCATGGGAAACAGATTCATCATGTTCAAACTTCTCTAAGGAGCTTATGAGACAACTAAAAAACTGCTCAGCCTAACACTACTAGCAACACTGAAAAACACCTACTGGATCTTTTAAAGTTGAGACCTACATATTAATAGTACGGCAGTGCGACGATAGTCATTTTTTTTTACTTTTGTGTTTGCATTATTTATTATTCTAAGAGAGATTTCTGTTTATTTGAAATTGACAAAAAATAAGTAAGTCCAAAGTAAAACACAAATACCATCTGATTATCTCAATAGCATCTTGCACCTCAATATATGGGTCTCTCTCTAAACTCTGACTCATCTGCTACCAATAGGCTGTCAGAGGTGATAATCACCCACACAAAGCTATTTGCACCTCACATCACTACTATCTCATATCTAATTATACCCTTTATAACAAACTGTTTAGCACAATCAGTGAAATTGTGCTTTATAGGACTAAATCAGAAGATATAGGTTAGAAGATTATTTTTTAATAAAGTATACAAGAAAACACTAATAACTTTTGATACCTGGTCACAGTAATGTACATCCTGATTTATTCACCTAAAACACTGGCACAATTACTATAAAGTAATGTATTTTATACAATATCAACATACAAGTTGAAAGCATAACTAATCATAAAATCTACATAATATCAAATTTGTTTTGGGACTCATTAATTGCTAGCAATTTCCCCAGTATTTTTCCAGACATGTCTGAAAAATGCTGAAAAGAGCAGCACTGGAATCAAGTAGGCTGGAAATGATCAAAGAACCTATCATTTAATTGACAGACAACAGCAGGTACAAATGACCTTAATGGGAAAGCTCTAGTTTAATTTATTTTAGTTTTTTTGGTAGATGATCAGAAAGGATGTTTACTTAATGACCATTCTTTCTTTGTGTTTAAACTTTAATGATGTGCTGCTTTAATAAAAGATCCTTTGAGATCAAAAAGAATAAAGAATTATACATATATGTAAACATGTAAATGTATATAGATATTATTTTTCTTTAGGCATGCTTTGATTATAAGAGTCTTCTGGGTGTTACATGAACACCTGTTACAATAGCATCTTCTTTGTATGCTGGCAGTTTAGTGTTCATTTTTTTTCATACTAAACTGAGAAAAGCTTGAAGCATACAAAAGACCATGCCTCCAGCTCAGTGTTCACTAGCAGGCAAAAAATTGCAGCACCTCAGAATAATTTCTTGTCCCCAGATGGGGTAAGAACTCTACTGATATGAACACAAACACTGTATTAGCAGAGACAAAAGAAGAACTCATGCACAATCCATTAAAGCAGCCGCAACTAATTAATCATTTGCTTTTATATATTGATTGTAATTCTCCTAAAATATAGTTACATAATAGAATACGACCAAGAGGAGTCAATGGATCTCTATTGTGTAAAGACAATTCTGCTATTTCTATTGTATATAAAAAAAGTTAGAAAATTGTGCCAGTGAACTGCAACTTTTTTCCCCAGCTACTTAAAAAAAAAAAAAAAGAGGATGGGGGAAGGGGCAAGCAGCATAGTCATTATCTCTTGCTTGTATTCACAAGGCAGTATTCATACTCTGTTCTTTCCTCAAGGACTGGGATATTTTAGAACCCTGCCCCAAAGGAGTTTGTACCAGACAATGCATAGACTTGCAAAAAGTATTGGATTTTCCAAGGGATGCTAAACAGACTTTTGTCAATTGTTAATGGGGGAATGATATCAATCACTTCAGTGTAGAAATTTACAAACATTCAAAGAGGTCAACAATGCATCCTTTCAGGTCACCATTGATTGAAAATATTTGAGTTTCCCTATTAAGTATTCAAAGGCCAACATCTGCTGATGCTCAGAGATGGTGAATGTGGTGAGGGTTTTATGGAGTGTAAAGTGAAAATTACAATTGTATAGTCCATGCAATAGAGTACTGACAAACCATAGCACAAACAAACTCCAAAGAGCTATTTTCCCATTTATCCATTTCTTAGTTATAATAGTAGCATTTCAGAGAACAATAGTTTCAATAGTCTCTCTTTACTGGCTTTCATTTAATTTCTTTTTTGGGCATAAAGTATATGTGTAAATGCAATTGTCAAGGTTTAGAACGTAGCATATCACTGTGCATTTGCAGTTAGGCAAATGTCGAGGGAGATACTAAAGCAGAAAAATTAGACTATTAAAACTGAAGGCTTTCATTTGCAAGTTGTTATCGTTGATGTTGTTTTGCTTTTTAAGGCTGCAAAACACATGCTGTAGCATTAAGCTGGTAACTAAATGGACGTGAAACACTTTTCCCATTTATAAAGAGGCTAGTTTTGATGCTGTTTAGAGCTTAACAAATCAGTGCCTAAGTCTATTCATGAGCTAAAGTAAACTGAGCTGATTTATAAATTGAAAGACCTGACCATGCATTTATAAGAAGCAAGACAGTTGTTTTATTCAAATTGTCAAAAGTATTGCTTTTCAGCTGGATATCAGGTATTGCAAATCTTTCACCACTGTTTAAACTGTGATAGTGCTATGTACCACTGAACCTGCACTTAAAGTCAGTAAAGCAGAGACCATAGGGAACATTCTCTCACCCAGAAACAGCACGATACATTTTCTACTTCTGTGCATTGTTTCTAATCAGCTATCATTCCATGACTGCATTTCTCAGCTGTAGGGTGTTTTGACTCAAAGACCATGCTATTATTTTTCTTCCTACTTCCTATATTGTTCTTTTTAAAAATAATACTTGAGTTCATAAAATGACAAGATTACAGTTTGTGAGTTTTATTTAATGTTTTGTTGGGGGTTCGAAAATAACCAATTCTTTTAAAAAAAATAACATAGTTCTGTTTTTCTGCTCCATGAAGCCCAGTTCTGAGGCCCACTGGAAAGATCCTATGGCATCATTATATTCAATAGATCATATATAAATTGATATATTTTCTGTTCTTATTTACTTATTTGAATATAAGCACATAATGGTAGTGCACTTCTCAGTAACTAACAACATTTGGGGTTTTGAAAAACATACTTGGCAAATATTTTTCAGCTGAATGTCACCCTGATTCTCTAATTTGTAAGACTTTCATTTGCTGATCAGAACTGATCAGGAAATCCATGTTTGCAGTCAGATGTGCTGTCATGAGCTGCACAACATATTCTGTTTAATCACTTAATATGGAAATGTAGCACAGGAAAGTCAATAAAATAGTCCTCTTCATTGTAAAGTACATTTCAGTGAAACGTTTTCTATGGCAGAAATGGATCGTAGGAAAACAGATCTGAGAAGTGCAACAACCAAACAAAACTATTCCGGATCCAGTTTTAATTACTTACTACCAATACTGGAAATACTGGGAATACCTGTAGAGAAAGAAAATAAAGAGGGCTGTTAGCTGTTTATTGAAAATAACTGAAAACCTGTAGTGTTATATCAAATATTCTGGAAAGTATGTTCTTATACTCTTCAGAATACAATATTAGCAAGAAATTAGAACCAAGAACTTACCAATACATACTCAGATCTTCTCTTTCTAATTCTAGAACTCTTCTAATTCTAGAGCTCTTCAACTCTTTTTATAAGTTTACACAGAATTTTAGAGCATATTTATTTTTTAAAATAATGACACTGAATATTTTTGGCCAACAGAGCAGCTTTTTTCCCTTTTCTCCTAATTTCATGGGGTTGTTCAGAACAGTTCTCTATTTCAACCACACAGTCATTAAGGCTTCTAACAAAATTCTGGAATTGGAGATCAGATCCCACACATGTCAATGCAGGGGGAGCCCAGTGCCTACTCGCCAATGCAGGGGGAGCCCAGGATCATGATGCCAGAATCCTGGGTGCTGTTGAGTTGAAAGCAATCATGATGGCTGGCTCTGGGACTCCGCAAGTGTTTGAACCAGCCCTGGTGCAGTCCCCAGAGCCAGCTGACAAGCAGCTGATTTAAGCCCCAAATCAGCTGACTGTCAGCCACTGGGGCCAGCACTGGGCCTGGGGCCCTTTGTGGTCCAAACCCTGCTGCACATTCTATTTAAGGTGTGATGGAAACCAGCCACAAAAATATTACGCATATTTTGGGTAATATTTTTATGGCTGGTTTCCCTTTTGTGGCACCATTAATTCCCTATGTGTGTACCTGGGTTACTATTTAAGATGGGGTTAACAGACTAATAGCATCTTAGGTATTATGCCAGGAGCCTAAACTTCATAATTTGAATAACAAATGCAGACCATGCATACGTTATGCACGTTGAAGAAAATATTTTAACGTGGGGATAGGTGCAGTGGTAGCTGCTTCAGTGCAGAACATTAGTTGATGCTTTATTAGATTTGTGCTTCTCTTTCAACTGTCAGTTACCTAGATTAAGTTGTCTAAAAGAACTTTAATTGAACAAAATAATATAACACATTAGGTCACTCATTGATCATACCCCTCATTGATTTGCCTGCTTTCACTTTAATTCTCAAGTAGAATTAGGGTGGGAAAATCAGTCGAGGATGTGGCTGCACTTAGAAAATATGGATATACAATACTCCCTGAAATGTAATCTTTTCCCCTTTTGTTTTGCTAAAGTGAAATATGTTAGTGAGACTATTCCTGGTTCCATGGGTTAAAACCACAAAATTACAGACATGAAAACAAAACAAAAATGTGCTTTACTTTAAATTTGGTGTGCTCCTGCGCTGAGCCCAGCATATATCCAAAAGAGGCAGGGCGTTACTTTGACCTGGCTCTGTAGCGTCTGTATAGATTGGGCACTTTAGTGGGACGTTTTGGTGCTTTTATCTAATTGCTGACTGGATCAGCTAATAGATAGTGTCAAAAAGCCCCACTGAAGAACCTTGTCTATATAGATGTTGCAGTGCCAGGTTGAACTAACACGCTATTTCTTCCTGTAAAACAAGGGTTTTTTTTTTTCATGTCTGCAAGTAGACACACTGTTGGTGTGTATTTACATAATGGATATGCACATAATCTCATTTAAATAAGGTTGCTTTTTATAAATTTCATTAACTTTTGAAGGCCTGGTTTTATGTGGTAGAAATCAGTCTGTTTCATTAGACACTGGCTGTGCCTATTTGAAATTCTTTCTTGAAGACCTTCCTAAATCAGAGAAACTAATTCTGCTATTACTCAAGCTAAAGTCAGGGCAAGGATAGGCACTGTTCAGTAAGCAAGAATTGCCGAATCGAGACCAATATTGTTAGAATCCTTCTGGTTATCATATATTAGTAACCTACTATGCAATATGGAACATACGAATGTCTTCTTCCATGGCCCCATACTAAACTTTTTGCGCTGGCAGGATCAAGGCCTACCAGGGTCAGCCAGGGATTCTGCCAGTGTGCAAGCCTGATGAAAAGTGAAGAGCTGACATAGCTGAAAACATTCCACCCACTGCAATCTGGTTTAGGAATATAGCTAGAAGGAAGTGTGTGTCCTTAGAGGCTGCTCTAAATTATGTCAGAGCTAGGGCAATGCCAAGCTAGCTACAGGATTGGGAATCATAAACAGTTCCTTTGTGACTCCTTGCATCAGTTATATGTCATGTTTTATTGAGGACAAGTGAGAATTGTTCCCACAAGGTACCCATATATTATTTGGAAACTCTTGAGTGCTCAATCCTGCAAGGTGCACGGTATCATCTTGCAAAAGGCACCCAAGACCATGCAGATTCCAATGCTAAGCAATATTTAGGAAAAAACCTAATTTTACCCCTGCTGAGAATAAACTGATACTCAAAGAAAGGTCTAGCCATATTTTTCAAAATTTCAGAATCATGCAATTAATATGAACAACTAAAAAGAATCCAAAGTTTTAGAAAAAAATTACAATCACATTTTTAGAGACAGTAAAACATGACTATTCCACTTCCGTCATATTTTCTGGTGAATGGATTAACTATGATGGAATTCTTTACTATTCTCTACCATTCTTTACCAAAGTTGAAGGGCATTCAACTTTTCATACTATTTTTAGGTAAGTTCCAATAATACATATTTCTGTTTTTGTGTCAGTGCAATTGTGTTTTAAATTAACAGGCTTTATTTTTTGTGTAGACACATAAGAATAAAACAGATAATAGATATGATTCAGGTAACATATTCTCACACTCGCATTTCCCTTGTGAAATGATACATTAATTCCTATTATATAAGAAGCTTTCATTCTCTTCGGGCAAGGTGTATCAGAGGAAGAGGTTTTCCCACTAGTTTGTTCTCCTTTTCCTTTACTGTACCTTAAATGTCTCAATGAAAAATAATGATGAACGTTTTTCAGGCAGGGAAGAGTAACAAAAATAAGGCGACTGCTCGCCTGAAGGACTTTGTATTAATCTTGTTAGGCTGTATTCCAGTTCTATTTCAGAAGCTATTTCCATAAAGAGTTTTTCTATCACTGTGACACTTTGTAAGTTATATACAATTTATGAATTCCACTTTGATTTTATAAACTGCCTGTATTTTTACATCCTATGCCTCTCTTTTATTGTGTACTGTCACTGCTTCTAGTGCTAAAGAACAAGCAAATGGGGCCTATACATCTAGAGCAGGAGTGGGCAAAATACAGCCCGTGGATGGAATTTGTCCAGCCTGTGGTGGGTCCCTCAGTCCCACCTGACCCAGGCACCATCCGGCCTGTGGCATGTCCTGCCTCCCTCAGGGAGCACAGAAGGGCTGGGGAGGCTCCGTGGCTGGACTGCATTGCTAGGCAG
>NW_005842157.1:1005619-1014086 GCF_000455745.1 Alligator sinensis | reverse complement strand
CCTCTTTCTGCCTGCCACTACAGCCAGCCCAAGCCCCATAGTACTGGTGGGGACCTGTGCGCACAGCCCCAATGCCATCCCGCCCTGTGCCTGCTCCAGACTTTCCCCAGCCAGAGCAGACCAGCTCTGGACCACCTGGAACCCATGCACACAGCCCTGACCCTGGCCCACCCCGTGCCTGCTCTGGACTGGCCTGCTCACGCTGAGCAGCGGCAGCTGCTGGGCAGAAGCTGCTGCTAGGTGTGGGGTAAAAGCGGCCACCTCCCCCTTGCTACTGTCAGGCCCTTCTTGTTGCAGCTGCCTGGAGCCCATGCCCTGCATCTCCTCTCCCCCACCATCACTGCCACCTCCAGGCCACCCAGCAGACCAGCGGTGACAGTGGAGAGGAACCACAGGGCAGCCCAGGCATGGGCTCTGCGCAGCCACATCAAGAAGAGCCTGGCAGCAGAGAGGGGGAAGCAGCTGCTTTCCCCCCACTGCTTAGCAGCAGCTTCTGCCCAGCTGCTGCCACTTCTGCCACTGCTCAGTGTGGGTGGGTAGTCCAGAACAGGTGTGGGGCAGGCTGGGATCGGGGCTGTGTGCACGGGCACTGGCTGATCTGTTTCGGCTGGGGTGAGTCTGCAGCTGGGTAAAGGCTGGGGCTATGTGCTCAGCTGCTGCTGGGCGCTGGTGGTGGCAGCAGGGAAGAGCCGCAAGGTGCATGGGCTCTAGACTGTTGGGGGCAAAGCAGGTGCTGATGCGGGGGGTGGTGCTGGCCAGTCCGTGATAGCTCTCCAGAACTGCCTACATGGCCTGCAGTCCCAAATGATTGCCCGCCTCTGACCTACAGACAGTTGTTAAAGGCTGTCAGCTAGTGAATAGCAATGGAAAGGCTGAAGTGTGGGAATGGGAGATAAAAGTTTTCTTCAATTTCTCTGCAGAAAAGTAGATTTTGGAGAAATGGAATTTCCTCAGAGCAAAGGATTGGAAGAGGCCCCCTAGGCCAGTGGTTGTCAGTCTTTTAGTTGTTGGCCAGAATGACCCTGCTCCTGTCAGAGGTGGAACTGGCCACAGTGATTCAATTTGTTGATTCAGATCACTGTCCTTGATTCGATTCCAATGAATCCATATCTGAAGAATCGATGCTGATTTGGAGAATCAGTGATTCAGCCACAGAGAACAGTTTTAAAAGTTTTAAAACTTTAAACACTGAGGTACAGGGCGTGGCTCATGAATGCAGTGATGCTCGGGCAGACGGAGCATCCCACTGGAGTGCCCGCATGCTCAGAGGTGAACCCAGAAGTGGACTGGAAGTACTTTCAGTCCACTTCCGGGTCCACTGGGGAGCACATGGGGGGACCCCCCTGCACCCTCCTGGCTCAGTGATTGGCCACGGGGGGGAGGGGGGGCTGGGTGCCCTCCCAGACCCAGGAGGCAGCAGTCACTGAGCCGGGGGGACACGGGAGGGCTCCCTGGTGGACCTGGAAGTGGACCGGAAGCGCTTCTGGTCCACTTCCAGGTCTGCTGCCAAGCGTGTTGGGAGCCCTCTGAACTCCTGTGGGACACTCCATCCACCCCAACATCGCAGCAGTCATGAGCTCCTGCTACCTAGAGGTATGTGGAAGAAACGTTTAAAGCTGTGTCTATATCTGAATCTCCAAATCTTTCCAAATCTCTCTGAATCGATTTAGGGGGTTCCGATTAAATTCAGAGAGATTAAAGGGTCTCCTGATTTGAGTCGGATTTGGAGATTCAGCCACCGAATCGGGCCAAATCTCCACTAAATCAAATTGGGGACCGAAGCTTTGCACAGCCCTACTACACGAGAAGGTTTATGGACAGTCCTGAGGATGTCCTGGAGTGATGATGAGAATGTGTAGGCATGGAATTTCCTGCATGATTTTATCTTTTTTAAAATCTGGGTCTGTACATCTTTTGCACTCTTTGAAGTGAAAAGTAATTATGTGTAGAAACTTTTGCAAGGCCTGTATGTCTGTTTGCTTTCACTGTCATTCATCTCTGAAGAGGTAACTGTAAACCCAGAATTCCTACAAGGTAGGACACTTAGGCTGTATGCAGATTCACGTGTGTACACAGATACACAATATTGGAGAAACAAAAACATCTGGAGTTTTCCTGTTAAATGTTTTGATACATCTAACTTGGAATTCTTTATTTATCATTACTAATAAATGAGCTGTTTATCTGTTAACAATAATTTTTATGATACAAAAAACTCTTTATTTTTTCTTGAAATCAGATAACAAAGAAAATGAGTGTTAGAATTCTGTTGCAGACTGTCACTCATACTAAGTTTTTAGTGTCAAATGATTATCAGTCAACAAATGATGTACTCTAAAGATGGGTCAATATTAATTGCTGATCATAACTATATATCAGAGCTTTTATCTTAAAGGATGCTTTACTTTAACTGGAACCTTCCGCACTGAATGTTTTAACTCCTAAATGTGAACTAAATTCAGATCTAGATTCTGTAGGAAGGAGTCAGTTTGACATAGTCAAATTCTATATCTGATGAGCTATGCTGCAGCATGACAGTGTGACCTGGCATTGAATCTTTTTTCTCTTTGCAAATCCTCTCGAGGTATGATTGTAGCATCATAACCTCAGCATCAATTTTAGAAGCTACAAATTTCACAGTGATTGAAAATCCTGAGGTGCTGTAAGAGCCTGGCCTCCTTTAATCCTTGAAAGGGAATGATTGTTATGATCACAGGGATAAATTTTTCATGTGTTTCCAAACTTGAATTCAACCAGAGGTTTACATGCTGTGAAAGACAAGGTTCTTAGGAAACATGGCCTTATATTCCTATGAATGAGTCCTAGAACTCCTGCAGATACTGCATTTGGTTGCTTTTAGAAAGACTGACATTTCTTTTTAATGCCTGACAGAGAATAGTTAGATGTGATTTGTCAGATATTCTCCATCTCTGCTCCCCTCCCTTTTCCATTTGAACAAAAGAGAAAATATTTCATCGACGTTTTGATTGGGTAACACATTTTGAAATACGGAGAACTACAAAAAGAAAAAAAATTGTTAGGACTCCATTATTTGTGTGAATCACTTCCTTTCTTACTTTGTTGTTCAATTTCTTTAGCAAAGTTGTTTCATTGCTTCATTTCATTTTGCCCTGTGGATATAAGTTCGTTTGAAGCCAATCAGGGAGTAGAAGCAGTCTGTTTCCCACCAGTAGATGTCATTATAACCAACAAAAACAACTGTAAAGGGTTGTTGAAGAGGGCACAGTGCACGAGAATAATTTTGCAAATCACACTTTTTAACTATAGCAATTGTTACTTATAGTACATTGTTTTTTTCCAGTGTGAATCTGGAACCTTTTATCACCCCTAAAGTTGACACACAGGAAGAAAGGAGACAGTTTACCAGTTGTAGATAATCCTGACATATCTTACTCCTTGAATGTCCCAGCTCAAGTGTGCCACGATTTTCATTTTTTTCCACCAAATCTTGGAGTGTCATATAGCTTCTTTCCAATATCTTTTTTGTGATGCACCACCTGCTTCAAGTCTTAGCTAGCCAAATTTAATAAGCCATATATAGGGAGGACAACAGGAAGCATTGCTGCTTCACTAGTTCACTTTACCCTCTTTACTAAGAATTCATCAGAGGGATCCGGGAACAACACTGAAGCAGAACTGTCCTATCCTTTGTGTTAGCATCATGTTATAAAAGTCAGATCATCACTGCTGGAACTAAGCTCCATTTAGTAAGCTACTTCCAGTCATTTGAGTCACCACAGGCCTCAAGCAATTTTTCAAGTTATAGTCTCTACCATGAAACTGTCTCATTGAAGGTAACTGAGCTTTGACAAAGAACAGGAATAAGATCTCTTGTTAATTATAGTCATGCACAATCAAGATTTAAAATCCTGCCTAGAAAGCCTGATATCATATAAACTTTTGGCCACCTTCACTCACATCAGTCCTTCAAGATGTCTCTGTATCATCACATTTTCATGGACACAAGTACAAACACAGATGAGTTTGGATGGGGAATCAGCATAATACTTCAAGTGCCATATCTTCTGCCAGATCCCCTCTCTGTGACAGCTGTGCTACTGTGATGCTTCATAATCTTTTCCCTTGCAGCGGAAGATTAAGTCAGTATTAAATCCAGGCTGTATTGTCAGTGGGAACCCCACTGCACAAGGAATTTTCTCACTAGCTTGGCTCCTGTTGCCAGTGAAAGAAACTTGTTTCAGTTCCTTGTTTTGTGTCAGATTATGAATTGGGAGAAGGGCTGGAAGTTTTTGGAAGATGAGAAATTCTAAGTGCCTAGCATTTTTGACACAGATTATTGGCTCTGCATGCAACTGAGGGAGTAAGAATAAGTTTTGACGGAGAGGAGCCTGGTGTCATCTTTAACACTGCTATTCAACAGAATAAAGTTGTAACCACTTAAGTGCAAGAAAACTTAAAAGCAGGAGAAAGACTGAAGTCTGCTGTATAGATGTGGCTGCTAAAGAGAAACTGTCCTGTAGCAGGTACTTGGAAAATCTAGTAAAATTACTTGGATTGTCAAAACACGCTTAAAAAAAAAAAGCAAAAAAAAAGCCTATTGCATTTGCTAGCAACAGTAGACAAAGTTAATCACAAAAGAGTCAATATGATGCACCCAAAGCAGTAGTTAAATATAGAGTTAAATAGAGTTATCAGTCATTCTAGTATGCAGAGTATTCCATGCTCTTTCACAAGGAGCAAACAAAGTTGGGGTGGGAAGAAGAATATTATTCAGTCAGGAAAAAAAACTGTGATTGAGAACAGTGAAAGCCTGGAACAATGGTACCTAACCCTCCAGCCCCGTAGGCCACGTGAGTGACACGAGGTTGGTCAATGGGCCTAATCCTGCACAGGATCAGCATGTGGGGTTGGCCCATGGGTGTGATCCGGCAGGCTGGCCTAACCCTGTGTGCCTGAATCTGGCTGCATGCCGAACCAAATACAGCTGCATGCTTGCCAACCCCAAGCACCATCATGATCCCATGCCCCAGATCCAGCAGCTCACTGGAGTAATCTCATGCAGAGGGGCACATGGGACTCCCGAGGGTTCCAGAAATTTGGGAGCATGGGAACAGCAATTAATACTGCCACTACTCCCCTGCTGCCAAATGACTGGACTGCTGGGGAGTCCACACCCTGTATGATAATAACAGGGTGGTAGGTCAGATCTGGCCCACTGACCAAGGGTTGAGCACCCCTGGCGTAGACTATCATTTATTCCAAAACTTAGGCCATGTGTAGTATAAACTAATCTATTAAGTTTCAAGTCTGAAAATGTCTCCTAAATTGTGATTAGTTAGGAGCAGTCAGCAGAAGGATAATGGAGAAGACAGAAGTCCTGCTTAGTAAAAGATTTAGAGATGTTGAGATTTGGCTTCCTTTTCAATCTGAGTGAAAAACAAGTACTTTGAAAAATCTCTGTAGGAAAATTTTGAAAAACATTTTGATTTTTTTTAAATTAAGGAAATGTTTTGATGTTCCATACAGATTTTGTCTTTTGTATGATAGCATGTAATAATACAAGATAAAAAAGCCCGAATTAAGGCATATTACAATGGAAAAACAAAACCAAAACTGTTTCTGATGAATATATTGTAATGGGGCCATTTGACTCTTCTTTTTTAAAATAAGTTTCCAGTAAAAGTGATCCAAAAGTGATTTTACATTGCATTTTTATCCTCATGGAACCATATATTTTCACAGAATATGGTTTCATTGGCATATGGTGAATTGATGTAAAATGGCATATTTTATGTGACATAGGTGGAGAGCCAGGTTTTCATATTCTGATGCATCTTATTTTCCAAGCTCAAGAACAGTGACCTTTGGTTAGAGCTGGGGAGCTGAATGAAACCTGTAGAAACTCTGACCAAAAACTGTGAATCTGAATTTTTTTTGCTGAACACAGCTTTAAAGTATTAATTCTATGAGCTAGACTGTCATTTTTTTTATAACAGGGGAAAAAGTGAATACTCTAACAAAGTGTTTTTCCTCCTCTTTTTGAAGGTTCATTTTTTCTGCCTCGTAGGAATTTTATCATAATTTCATGCCCCCACACTTCACGGTTTGTTACTTAGTCTATTACTCTCACATTTAACTTGATAAGGTCCTGCTTCCTGTGATATTCATTTTTGAGTTTTGATTCCTCACAGCTGCTGCTTTGAAGTGTTAGATAACATTCTAAGCATTGCACGCTGCTGCAGGATTTTAAACTTTTCATTCAACTGCAGTATATAACCCTGTTTTTTTCTAAATAACTTTTCAGTGAATGGTTATATTCTAATATTCTAAAACCAGCTTTTCGCTTTTAATCAGGACAAACTCCAGACTTTTTTTTAGAGCAGCTAATAAGTTCCATTGAAAAGGTTTGATGACTTAGTCTCATCGTGCTCATTTCTTTTCCTCATAGGGATTTAGGTGTGTTATTCAAATTGGGAAGAATATGAGTTGTTATATCTTTCATGCCTGCTGAATGGGAGAATAGGTGCCTGTCCTTCTTGCTTTCATGCCCCTCTTCTCAGTTTTGCATCCTTAGGGCCATATCCCATCCACAGTCAGCATGCACGGCTCTCAGGGGCATCAATCAGACAGCGGGAGTATGCATGTTCTAAAGGTGTATTGTATTGGTGAATAGATGTTTTTCACTGGAACTTATATCAGTTTTGAGCTAAGAGTTAGCTTGAAGCATACAGACACAACAGGCCATGTTCTGCCTTCTTTAACATTCTTACTACATCACAGAAATCAACAAGATTCTATGGTTATAAGTGACACAGATCACTGGTAAAGTATCTGCATTAACATCCTAAGACTCCTCCGTTATCATCCATAAAATCCAACAGTACATCGTCCTTAAACATTCACAAAGCCTGGGTTTGAACTTGTATATTCTAATCTCTTTAACCTAAAATGTCTTTATCACTTTGTGTCTTTGTGGGTTGCGTCTGTTGGTCCAGAGGCAGTGGGGGTATTTCCTCTAGATCAAGGGTGAGAACCAAGCAGGAGCAGTGAGACAGCATTCCATATGCTTTCCATGTTTCTTCTCGTTGTTTCTCCCCCCTCCCTTGTCACTCCCTGTGAACTGGCACTGGGATCAAAGTAATGAAGCTTTTGTTTTCCATTCCCGCTGCCATTGGACAGCTGGGTCACAAGGAGGTAGCAGATTGGTTCTTATTTGCCAATATGCAGGGTGACTTCTGTTGGCTAATGATGTTGGTGCACAGTCAGTTGGACTCTGTTCCAGCCCTCACCTTTAACCACCATCAGAGCTCTTGGACCTTTTACCATGCCAGATGCCAGGCTGATTACCAAGTTTTGCTTGGGGTTTGGGAGTGATCTCTCCCATGTAGCAAAATGACAAACTGTGGTTTAGAGTTTTTTAATTTCATCTGGCATCTCATTAATTTTGCTTCTAAGGGGCTAAATTACATGGCTGCAACTTTGGTTCACTGATTCCAGTGCAATTAGTGAGTTAAAGGTTCCTTTAATGCAGGAGCCTACGTGAGCATAGGCAACACTGAACATATGCTTCCATGTCTTACACAGCATATAGCTCTCCCAAACTCATCTTAATAGCTGTGTAGGGGTGGAGGAACACACAGGTAGTTCCAGTCTTTCAGCCAAGGTCCCGGGTGTATGAACTGGATGTGGGGGTGAAAAGCACACTGGCGAAGTTTGCCGATGACACTAAGCTTTGGGGAAGTGCAGACACATATCAGGGTAGGCTGACAATCCAGGGTGATCTAATTAGGTTAGTCAGATGGGTGGACCAGATGCAGTTCAGCACTGAGAAATGTAAAACGCTCCATCTGGGGAGGAAAAATCCGCAACAAACTTACAGGCTTGGTGGTGTTATGCTAGCTAGCACCATGTCTGAAAGGGACCTGGGGGTTATAAGTGACCATAAAATGAATATGAACCACCAGTGTGATGCTACAGTCAGCGAGCAAACAATACACTGGCATGCATCAACTGACGCATCTCAAGCAAAACTAAGGAAGTTATTCTCCCACTCTACTCATGGTGAGGCTGCAGCTGGAGTACTGAGTCCAATTCTGGACACCACACTTCAAGAAGTATGTGGAGAAGCTTGAGAGAATCCAGAGAAAAGCCACTCATATGATTAGAGGCCTGAAGAGCAAGCCATACAAGGAAAGACTGACAGACATGGAGCTGTCTGGCCTAGAAAAGAGAAGACTTCCAGGGGATATGGTGGCAGCTTACAATATAGCAGGGGAGAGCATCAGGGACTAGGTGAAAAACTATTCACCAAAGCGCCCCAGGGGAAAACCAGGAACAGTGGTCATAAACTCCCTAGAAGAAGGTTTAAGACTGGAGATAAGGAAAAACTTCTTTACAGTTTGTGTGACCAGACTCTGGAATATATTCCCGGGGGGGGGGGGGCAGGCACCTACCCTGGAGATCTTCAAAAGGAGACTGGATGCAC
>NW_005842157.1:1001054-1005588 GCF_000455745.1 Alligator sinensis | reverse complement strand
CTCTTTCCTGCCCAGAGCAAGGTGACTGGACCTAATGATCTTGCGTTCCTTCTAGCCCTAAACTTCTGTGAATCTGTGTAGGTGTTGGCCCAAGTATGTGTGATGGGAGCATTGTACTGCTCTCTGTACTCAGTTCTAAAGAGTCCACAGTCATTACTGATCAGTTGGAATCTGCAGTGAAACATCCCTCTTTGGTAATTTAGGGAATGGTTCCCAATGGGTTAAGGGTGTTTTATTGTGGCCTCCATATTTAATATGGCTATGGGTTATGAATCTTATTGTTTCTATGTTCACATCCAATTACTTGATGAATATTCTTTATGAAAAATATCTTTTCTATTTAGAAAAAACAGAATACAAGAACATTTGCAGTTTTGTTATATTTTATATGTTTGGGGAAGAATTTTTTCCAGTTTTCACTGAGGATCTCTTAACCTCTGACATGTCTATAATGGGTATTTCATTCATATGAATATTAGTGGAGGACATGAAGGACATGCAACAAAGACTTGCAGTGTGTTAAGGAGAAAGAAATTTAGCACTTTATTTAATTATAGGTGGCCAAATTTTGACCTAGGATGCAAACACACAGTCTCATGGGGAGTTTCTTATATGTACATGAGAGCAGAGTTTAACACACACTTGCAATTAACCACCATAATTACCTCTCCATCAAATTATCGACATGACATTTGCTTCACAAACTGGGTAATATATAGGTGACAAAATTTAGCTAGTACTATTTTCCCCATGCCCACTGAGAAACAGAATTATAGCTATAATGAAATATGGAGCCTAAAACTACTCACAGATATTGGCTGTGCCTTTAGGTATAGGCAGATATGAGCCAGGGCTCCAAGGTTGGCCCTGATAATTCTTCTTGCATTTCCCACAGTCCGGGCCTGTAGTGTTATGCTCACATTCACAAAACAATTTTTTGTTTTCTTCTTTACAGCTAGTGGCATGAAGGTTACACTTGCACCTATCAAAGAGAAGGCAAGGTGTTATTTCAAGTTGACATTTGATTTCAGACTACTAAGGTCCTAGTAAAATACTCTTTATGGCAACCAATATATTTTTTCCTAAGTTTGTGGTGACAGTCTTATCGTTTTAACATGTCTTGAAAGAAATCAATCTAGCTCATATTGGTTACATGCATAAACACCTTTATTGTGTTATCTTGCTGCTCAGCAGCCATCTAAAAACAGTAACTTCACCTGGACACCAATGGGCTGATTCTTTTCATACACACATCATTTTTTCACTGGTAAAGCATCACTGAAATCAACTGCTTCGTTTCTAATTTCTATTGCACGAGACTTAATAACCCTACAGAGAGCTGACTGTACTTATAATAAAGTTAGACATATATTTCACTTTTTGCAAGATCTGACCTAAAGTCATATCAGAATCAGGTCTCTGCTTTTTTAAAGACAGGTTCATTATTAAAAAGGTAGTCCACAATACCATCTTTTACTAATGGGGAAGAGTTATAAAGATGTAAACTGATGAATGCTCAAATCCAATGAGGTCAGATCCCAGGGAGGTGGGATTTTTTTTTTCCAGATATCTAGTGTGAAATCTGTGCTGAGGTTTTCAAACACAATTTCAGTGGGTGATACACTAACCTTAGGAGGTCTCTAGAAAATAAGCCCAATTACTCTGAAAAAAAATGCTTACACAAAACAGCACTGCATACATTTGGAAAACTTTGCTAAGGTCCTGTTTTTTTCTCCATGTGGATAATAGATAGGGTGATAAATAGTAGGTACCAAGTGGTATACAATCTCCACAAAAATATATAATGAACTAAAAATATGAATGGAAAATGCAAAACTAACTTTTTGAAGAAGCGAGTTAGCATGTTTCATTATGCAAAGCACTGGCTTTTGCTTAGAAATGACAATTATTTTGAGAGAATTCTAACATACAAAACTGAAAAACAATTCTACCAACATGTTTCTTTTTCAAAACTGGAAATAAATTAATCAGAATTCTTAACAAAATCATTAATAAATCACAATATAATACACTGAAAGTAGAGATTTTTTTAAAGGAATCTAGGACATTTCAGCATGGCAATCTGGTTTCATAGATGTTGAAGCATTGTTATTTTTTTCTACTACATGTCAGAAATGGGTAAAATCTCCCTTTGATTGGTGCTGGAAAAGAGCTAGTTATTATGACTCTGGTTGTTTCTTTTCCTAATTATATATCCTGTGATCTAAAAGGTTTTCATTGGGCTATTTGTCACTTGTTCCATACAATGACCAATAATTAGACCAAAGCCACACATGGAATGACCAAAATATTTACAAGTGCATATTAACAGCACTGCCAACCTCACTTCCATTTAAAGGGAATATAACCTGAAGCAAGTGGCTAGGCACACAAATCTCCCCAGGGTAAAACAAAGTTGCAATTGCCTAAGTGGCTGCTGGAGAAAATTCATACTGTATTTGCAATCTAGTACATGCTGTATGCATTCTACCCATGGTTAGAAATGAGACGGTGTGAATTGCTGTTATTTAAACAGTGCTCACTCTAGCTGGAAATACAATCAACACCTTTTTTAAATTAAAATTTGTAAAATCTTTTTTTTTTAACATGTAGGGGAAAGAAGAAAGAAGAGGAGGAGGAAGAAGAAGGAGTTCTGCTGAGCAGTGTTTAATTATGAGCTCTGCCCTGCATCTATATATTGCCTGCAGTGAATCACTTGTGGCGCTAATTTGACTCGGGGGGTCTTTCTTCACACACTATTAGCACTTTTCTTGGAGGATGCACTTTGCAAATGTACCACATCCAAAATACCCATGTTTAAAGAATCTTTAAGATGTTGTGAAGTCAAGCACTCAAAAGTTAGGAAATATCAGTGTTAATGTTGTCTGTGACAGTCTGGGGTCCACATAGCCAGGCAGAAACAACATAAAACGATATTAACTGGAAGAATAAGTTTGAAAAGGGCCTGAAGGAAGTGAAAAGGAAAATGCCCCAAAAGGAGGGACAGGTGACAAAGCAAGAGGACATACTGGGGAAGGTTTTAAAAATCACTTGAAGCTTTTAGAAAAGAGAAGAAGAGTCAATGCTGCTTCTGTAAAAGGGTTTTTTAATTAAGAGCGGAATCAGTAAAAGTCAAAGTCAGCAAACTGACTTTATTGGGAAAAAAATAAAGCCTCCATGATTCTGAAAAGAAGCTTCAACACCCTATCCAGACCAAAAGAACTCTTTGGAATGAGGTGGATACAGAGGCAGGCAAAAGGTATACAGGTATGTTTATTAATTTCTAGGTTGTATATGGAGTGGGCTGCTAAGGGAAGACTAATTGTATTTTAGAATCCTGAGCAGTCCTTCTGTGCATACTGATGATGTGTCAAAAAAGTCAAAGTGTAAGCTCCAAATTGGGTACATGCCTTAAGTTCTTGTATTTCCACAGGACCCTGACCTCCTTCAGTTAATACACAGTTATTTGCACTGTGGGAGAGAGGGGGACATTGTTTAACAGACATCATTTCGGATTCAAAATATTCTATTCATGTCTGATGGGCGATACTAAGGTGTTCATGCCATGGCATCATCTGAATGCTTCACAAACATTAATGAATTTATCTTCCCAATACCCTGATTAGAAAAGGTGACCTTTTTATCTTCATATTATTAACACAAGCTAGAACAGATTTTGAGCAGTCACATAATAATACTTACTATGATCTCCCAAGCTGGGTCTCTACTGCTGGCAATGGATGGAGGGAGGCATGGGCAATGGAGCCTAAGAGAGGGTGGTGCCCCTGCTGCTGAATCCCACTAGTGCCCAGGACTGGAGCTTGATAAGACTCCAGTGCAGTCCCAGGGCTGGGACCAACAATCAAACCAGCTCTGGTCCCAGAACACCAGTAGGGACAAGCAGCAGGGGCAGCATTAAAGCAGCTCTGGTGTAGTCCCTGGGCTGAGACTGACAGTCAGCTGATTTTCAGTTTCAGCTCCAGGACCACACCAGATCCAAATGGAGACTCTAGAGCAGTCCCAGGGTTGGAAGCAAAAATCAGCTGATTTTTGGTCTCAGCCCTGGAGTGGTATCAGAGCCAGTTGGAGACTCCCATGTGGTCCTTGTGCTGCAATTGTTCATATTATCTCCGTGAAGCAGTCCAACGTTAGCTCAACATGTGTTATTTAATATGATCTGGAGATGCTCCTAGCTGGAAAAGGCTTAATTTTGCTACAGTATGGTATGATATGAGCATACTTAACAAAGTGTTATCCTGTTTGTATACGTGGACACTCAAGTTGTAAGTACAAATAACACATGCTAAGTGTCTTGTGCAACATGGCCCTAAGGCATAGAGATTTTGCAATATTGGAAAAAGTGCGCACTAATTGTACCGCTTGTCACCCACAGAGCAAGTTTTGTACAAGACACTACAGACTTGCTACGGAAACGTAAAAACATAGACCACCTTCCCAGCAACACCCTCCTAGCCACCATGGACGTTACCAGCCTATATACCAACATCCCACACCAGGATGGCATCCAAGCCTG
>NW_005842157.1:1000045-1000436 GCF_000455745.1 Alligator sinensis | reverse complement strand
TCTCCGACTTGGGCGGAAACCGTTAAACTATTTATAGGCAGAGAGGTGTTTGACACAGACATCCAATGATGGGCCGTTATGTGGAATCTTTAATTTTTTGGCAAGCAGCAGCTCTTTGTCTCCTCAAGTTACAAGGTAGTGGGTTAGGTTTCTCTACCTGTTACGTGTGCGCTACGTGTGAGGAGCTTACGCTTAATTTTTGACCAATTATATATAGTTTCCCCTAGCATTTTATTTCAGCTGACCAATTATCTACAGTACTCCGGCTGCGTTTTGTTTCAAGGAATTTTTGGCAGGGATGTCTTTTAACCCTTAATCGTCAAAATGAGGATGATTTGAATGGTATCTCTTGCTCAGTGGCATGGGCACAATTAAATTGGGTTGTGAGAGT
>NW_005842157.1:994307-999648 GCF_000455745.1 Alligator sinensis | reverse complement strand
CTTAAAAAGATCTTCCCAGAGCCACCCATCCTAGCCTTCAGACGAGCACCAAACCTTGCCAACCTCATCACCAGAAGCAAACTTCCTCAAGCCCAGAACACACCAAAAGGATTCAGACCGTGCCAGGACAAGAAATGCAAAACCTGCCAACACATCTCCCCCACCCCCACTATTACTACACCCCACAACAGAGCCATCAGCATTCCTGGATCTTACAGCTGCACCTCCAGAAATGTAATATATCTCATCCAATGCACCAAATGCCCTGATGGAAAATACGTAGGAGAGACCAAACAACAACTGCGCACCAGAATGAATGCACACCGGAAATCTATCGAAGACAGAAATACCCAATTACCGGTGGGGGCACATTTCTCACAGGAGGGCCACTCTCTCTCCAATCTCTCAGTCCTGATCCTCAAGGGAAACTTGCACAACACTTCCCAGAGACGAGCCTATGAGCTCCATTTCATCAACCTCCTGGATACTAGAGATCACGGACTAAACGGAGACATTGGATTTTTGATACATTATAATCTGCCTGGCAACTGACTCCCTAGCGCAGCCCCTGGCTTGTTTACTTTTCATTCCATCCAGGAAGAGCACACACCAACTGCTGAAACTTCCTTAGCCTGACAAATGGTTTTTGAAGTCAAAAGCTTGCTTAATAACTATTCTCCAACCATTTGGGTTGGTCTAATAAAAGATAACAAATTCACCCAAGGAACCTTGTCTGCCACTAATTGTAGACACACACCTGTCTGGAGTCAGCACAGCTGAGTGGCCGGGTAGCTCCTGACTACCTGAGTGGGCCTGAAGCCAGTGGGCTAATCACTTCCGGCTGGACCTAGTTATCTGCATAGGTATAGCTATCTGCTTATAAGTAGGGAGCTACCAAAAGTGCGGTGGAAGTGCACTTCACAGCACCTCCTTTAATCTTGTTCTTTTTGCCACGCACCCCTCCACCGCTGATTGGCACAGGGGCCCTGCCAGCCCTGCTATGATCAGCTGGGAGGCACAAATGGCAGTGTTAAATTTGCTGCGGTTTTTGCCTCCCAGCTGATCAGCAGCAAACGGTGAACGGCGGGGCTGACAGGGCCTCTCCAGCATTTAGTGGTGGGGGGAAGGGACAAGGCAAAAAGAGCAAGATTAAAGGGGCCTTTGTGCAGTGCACTTCTACCATGATTTAAGTAGGTCCTGACTATAAGCACCAGCTCTTTCAGTGCTCAGCAGGTTACTTAACAGGATAGACACTTCTCTACCTCGGATACCTTTGGGTCCTAAGACTTGGCTTATAGCAAAAATTCTTCGGAAGAATTTTTCCAACTATTTTAGTTGGTCTAATAAAAGATATCAGATTTACCCAATGAACTGTGTAGGTGTTTGCATACTTAACAGTGCTAATATTGTACAGCAACCCCTTAAAAGGATCTTATAGCATTCCTGGTTGAGAATCACTGATTTGGTGCTAAGCCCTGACTGCCCATGTCATGGTGGTCTCCTGACATCAATGTGAGACACCTAGGACATGATTCTTTAGAAACCTTCACTTTTTTTATTGCATGTTTTGTATTTAAAACTTGAGTCAAATTCTTTTTCTTTTTAAGGACATTTTTTTGTGTCCCAGGTCAAATTAGCCAGATCAGTTCCAAATCCTTTGAATTGTTCAAGAACCATATGTGGCCCTACTACCGGCAAGCATCCTCCCCCCCAGTCTTTTCAGCCTGGGACTTCAGATACTTCCAAATCTTTGGCCGGCATCCTACATGCAGGCCCAAACCTGGGGCTTGGGGTTCAGATGGCTCCAGGTTTTGCTTGCCCTCAGCTATATGGCCACAGGAGGAAGCTGGGAAGGAATCTCCCATTTCCATAAAGTTGGTATGTAGCCAAGATCCTCCCACTGGAAGCTGGATAGTGGGAAGCTAACTATGAGGCTCTCGTAGGGAGTCCTGTCTGCAAACAAACAAGGGTGCCCCCTCCACTACATAGTGCCATTTGAATTGCATTACTTTGGTCATGGTATTTCCCCTGCCAGACTCCAATTCCTTTTTTTTTATTTTTAAAGAAATGTTTCATGTTCCAAGCCAAATCAGCCAAAACAAGTCCAAATCCATGACTAGTTCACTTGAATTACAGTTCTGTGTGTGGCACTTCTGCAAATCTGGCCCCAGTTGTCTTGTACTGGCATCCAGCAAATGATGGACACATGATTACTGGTGAGTTGTGAATATTTTGGTTTAAGTTACTTGCCTAGATACAAAGGAGCTGAGAGTATGCACAGTTATCCAGAACACCATTTTTAACATTTCTAATTATAAAGCCTTCCTCTTTCCTCCTGTGGTCCCCTTCCTTATTTATGACATGCTTTCCAGTTCCTATTTCTCATGTCTCACGCTGCTCTACCCCTGTTCCTATTAACTCCCACATTCATACATGCTCCTGCCCTCTGCTCTGGTCCAGTCCTAGCTTTTGCTTCCTTGCCCCTCTGATTTTACCCAGTCTCTGACGTCCTTTTTCACACTGGCATAAAGATGATCTACAGTGGGCACGTCTACGTGAGACAATAACTGTGCAGTGACTAATACTGCGCAGCAATGCGTCACAGAATAAACGGTGTTAGTACACTACTGCACAGTATTATTAGGCTACTGCACAGTAGTGTCACTAAAAAGGTGTTCACCGGCACTATTGTGCAGTAACTCTGGTTACCGCTGCTTGCTTGCTTGCTTATACAAGTACTAAATAAATGTCCAGTAACCACTGTGCAGTAGTGTCTTGTGTGACACATCCACTATAAACATGAAGAATTTTTAAAAATGTGGACAAAACACATTCTTTCTTGGATCTCATTCTTAGGAATAATGAACCTTTTTATTTGAAACACAGTGAAACATTCAGCCTGAGGATCAGGATTTAAAAATTCTGCCTAAACTTTTTAAGTTGATAAAATCCTAAGCAACTTAAAACAGGATCTTATAATCTAAAGTATCAGGCAATGATCATAATAGGTGGTGTGACCTGCCCTACCTGTAATAAATACATGTGCCCAATCCTGATTTTCCTGGTGGAAATCACCACAGCACCATTCAAGTTAATGAACGTATGCAGACTGCCAGCTGAGACTTGTATATGAATTTGAAACCCCCGAGCACCCAGAATGTAGCACTATATAAGTAATTGGAAAAAAGATTCCTAAATAAGCACAAAATGATTAAAAGACTAAGAAGAGAGATGGCAACATTCTAATTGGATTCTAGAGGCAGGAACAAATCCGAGCATGACTGAAAATCAAAACTGTTCCAAGAATTGCGTGGTTGTTTATTTGAAATAAACGTGTGGGGGATGATGACTATATGGTAGAGGAGGAGGAGAGTAGAAATAGACATGAGGTCCTATAGTTACCTAACAGTGTTAATTAAATATAAAGGCTCACTAATGCTGTGGAATCCTAACCACCATATTAATTTAGACATGATTATGTGCTATTTGTCCAGAGAAGAATATAAAGGACAGGTGGCCAATGTGGCTTCATAAGGGACTACTTAAAGCTCCTTAGTTAAAACATAACTACTAGTGTTATCAGAGACACTTAATACCTGGTGAGGAAAAGGGATGGCTAGAAAAAACTACGAAGAGGAAGAAATAAAGGAAGCTATGAAGCTAAACACCCCTGCTCATCTAGAGCAGAGCTGTTAAACATATGGCCCACAGGCTGGAGCCATTCAATTTGGCCCACCAATTACCAGTGCAGCTGGGGGGAGTGGCCTGTCACAGAATCCAGGACCTTTGAGCCCCAGTGGATGTAGCGATCAGCAGCAGGACAGCAAACGAGAGCTGATACAGCTCCAGTTGCCCTCTGGCCACTTTGCCCATCCACTCTGCCATGGCCCCACCTCACTGGCCATTAGCCCCTATACAGTGGGGCTGGAGCCACTGCTCTGGGTAGGAGCAGCTGCTGTCATTGCTGCCACAGGTTTTTTGTGACCTGGGATGGATCTGACTGACCTGCAAGGAGCCATGCGGTCCTGGTCTGGCCAGGAGAACAAGGTGAGTTTGACACCCCTGATCTAAGGATAAATGCATTATGAGCATTAAGCAGCAGCATATTTATAAGGGGCAATTTTTTCACAGAAAACCCCCCCAATTATTTTTCCTGACAAAACCACACCATAATTTATGAAGGGGATACAGTAGACCCGTGGTTCTCAACCAAGGTATTGCAAGATCATTTTAAGGGTGCTGTGCAACATTAGCACTGTTAGGTGTGAATCTTCCGCATGTGATTCACAAGATAAAACCAGAGATTTCAAATTGGAATCCAGATTGTCCAAAATAAGTTAACCAGTTATGGTCTTTTTGAGTTCTTCACAACAGAATTGCTACTAGTATTTTCTTGTAGTCAAAAAATGAGGGGAAGCTGAGAGTTCACCTTTTCTGAGGGCTGCCTTGAGTCAAATGAGGGGTACTTTGAAAATGAATGAGAACCACTGCAGTAGACAGAGCATATTTATATTTAAAAGACTTCGTTGTGCACTTTGATGTGTCTAGAACAGTACTTGAAAACTGTATTGGAAGCAAAAGGTAAAGGCAAAGGAGCAGGTATTGTGCATCCAAATCACCTTTCATGGATGACTACTGTAGGGATACCGCAAGGATCATACAACTGTTAGATCTGATCCCATGGAACACTATCATTAATGATATAGAAGTGAGAATAAACTGCATTTCGATGAAATATGAACAGCATACTAAATTAAGAGAAACTTTGAATATGATTGAAATCATACACAGTGGTCCAAAAGAAGCACAAACACATGAAGGAAATAATATGTGATCCAGATAACCTGAAACATAGAGCCTGATTTTCTTCTTACTTGTGCTTGTTTTATGCTTTCACTCCAATGATGTCAGGGAAGTACTCCTGACTTATACCAGTATAAGAAGGATGAAATATTTTGGTAGCAGAGGGCGCGTCTACACATCGCCATATGGGAATGTTGCTTTGGTATCATGCTTTAGTACTTCCTTTTGGTTACTGCACCATGAGCCTGGTGCACAGTTAAATTTTGCCACAACGTTGCTGTAGCAGTGTTGTGACAGCGGCGTGCTGCCATCACGGGCACAGGGGGAGACAAGGAGGGGTTGTGGGGCAGATGCAACCCCGAGACAGAACCCCGGACGGGATTACTTACCTCCGGGAGAGACGGTGGCGTTGGAGCCGAGACCGCGGCAGCAGTTGCAGCCACAATTACAGCCGCGCGAGCCGGCATTACGCCGGTTATTTAAGCAGCTGTTCCCAGTGAGGGAGACAGCTGAGCCAATTGTGGCGGGCGGCCACGGC
>NW_005842157.1:980769-994297 GCF_000455745.1 Alligator sinensis | reverse complement strand
AGGCCCCGGCGGCGCCCGCCGGGGGGGGAGCGAGAGAGAGAGAGAGAGAAGGCGGGCAGCATGTCCGGTGTGCTGCGGCTCCCCCCTGGGAGAGGCACCAGCTAGGCTGTCGTACCCACACCGAAGACAGAACAAGGTTGGAAGCCTCTGACAGAGGCAGGAGGAGGCTCGAAGCCTCTGACAGAGGCAGGGAACCAAAAGCTCCCTGTCCTACCACAGGTAGGGAGCGGGGAAGGGCCAGTGTCCCTCTCTGGAGGAGGGAAGCAGGGGGAATGACAAGGCACCCTGCGAGGGGAGCAGAGACAGGGACAGGTGAAGAAGTCCCTAGTGGCTGCTGGGTACAGGACGTCAGCCCAGGGAGGCTCCCAGCCCAGGCAGAATATTATTTCTAGGAAGGGGAGAGAAGAAGGACATCAAGAGCTAGCAGAAGAGCCAGCGACATTAGAGGATGGGCTGGCTAGGTGATACAGTTAGGCCCCGGTACCTACATTGTGGGAAAACCAACGACAAGCAAGCCGGCAGAGGACCGCAGGCTACCATCCCACCAGCGCGTGATCGGTTGGCGAGTGGACGGGGTGTAGGGGTGGCGGAGCCCCGTGGAACACCAGAGGCGACAACTGTGAGTACACCCGTGTCGGGGAACCCCTCTGGTAGAGAACTCCACTGAAACCCTCTCATAATCATACATAACAGCAAAGTCGTGGCAAACAGGATGAGGGAGGGGCTACCTAAACGACGGGTGATACTAGACCCGAGACATCCGCCATCACAAGCGTCCTATACCTGGGGAGTGCACCACTACGGCAACGTAGGTGGCAATCATGTGTAGATGCATGTGATCACTATGTCTCTGTGGCACACTGTACGGCGATGTAGCGCATTGCTGTCGCTGTATGGCAATGTGCAGATGCACCCAGAAAGTAGTAGAAATATTGAGAGGGACCAAGGGGGTAATACTGGACAGAAAATTAGACATGAAATCACAGTGCTCTATACTGTAAAAAAGCCAAAGAAATGTTGTGCTGTACAAAGTGAAACATCACATTCTGAAGCAGAGGAATAATATTCATTTTCTATATTTCCCTAGGGATACTACACTTGGAGCAGTCTAGTTTGTTCTGGGTACCTCATTACAATGTATGCATTGACAAACTGGAGAGAATTCAGAGAAGGGCAAGACATGCCTAGAGTGCTGAATGGAAAGACATATGAGAGAAGAATGAAAGAAATAAACAAGAAGCACCTTGCTTTAGAGGTGACAAAGTGTGATTATAAGGGTGCAAACATTGAGGGGAAGGAAATATTTAGGGTTGCGCAGAGGGAAGTGAAAATATAAAAGGTAACATTTGGTGGCTTAGGAAAGAGCATTCTGACAGCAAGATATAGTCCGTTGTTGAAGAGTCTCAAAGGGAAATGGCAGAAGCACTGAATTTGAGAAGTTTCAAAAGTAGATGAGAAACTATGGACTCGCTGGCTAAATACAACTCACAGAGACCTATTCTTTTACATCAAACCAGCATATTCTGGTTTATTATGTCAATCAGCTCCACAGGCCTGCACTTAAGCATCATTTGAGCAAGACAGAGGTGTGAGATAGAGGGTTCACAGTAGTCTGCATTTTTACGTGAGGCCAAGAAAGTTATGAAGAGCGCATATGCCTCCTTTCACTTCTTTAAAACTATCATGTACATATATATAGAATTAAAAAAAACTTTTATTCATCTATTCAACCGGTCAAAGTAACTAAGCTGGAGACCTCACAAAGCCAAGTCCTTTGACATCAGACCAACAAGCTAAAGGTACTGAGCTAGTAATATAAAAAAAACCACCTTGTCTCAAAGCTTCTGACCTAACAGCCTCAAAGAGGCCTATGCCTTAAAGTCAATTTAGCAAGCTAGAGGCATTGATGACCCCCAGTTAGCCAAGACTGACCTTTTCCATAACGTTAGGTCATTATGCTAGAGGTGCTGCGCTACCGAGCTCATAAAGCCCAAGCAAGGTAACACTAGTTCTTTTGGACCACTGAGTTCCATTCCCTGCTTTTGCAGACAGTCATTTATCCAAAGAATCCTAAAAATTTTCTTCTCTAGCCCTTCGTGGACAAAACGGCTCCCTACAATTTGCCACATTAAAAAAGCAGGGGAAACAAAGGTACTGCAAATGCCTCGCCTTTGTGGCTTGAGAGATTTTGTGCTCCAGACAGCCGAAGAGGGCCATGTCCCATGCTTCAGAGGAAAAATCCTCAGAGCTGTCACCAATCTGACTGGGGGAAAAATGTCTTCATGATCCCACATCTAGTGATTGGTTTGACTCTGGGAAGAAGAGCTTCCAATTAGGATTCTTAAAGGTTGGCAGGAAGACCCAGATACCTGAAACAAAACTCCCACCTCTAGTTGCCTAGTGCTTCAGAGGAAAACTGGTGGAAACCAACTCAAAGAACAAATAAAACAAAACTATAAAAAACATCAAAGCATACATTGTGTGTGTAGAGGGAGGGGGGAGAGGGAAGAGGATTTCCTTCCTGCAAGTACCGAAAGCCCAGAAGCATTGGACTACCCAGTGCATCCCCTACAGAGGTAGTTACCTTTCAAATCTAAACACCTGATCTGAAAGTTCTGCTTCCCTCCCACCCCCCAAAAAATCAGTGATTGCTCCAGGCATGAAATAATCAAAAAGATTATATTTTACCCTCACAAGTACACAGGGAAAGGACATTAATATCAAACTTTGATGTGGTCAGTATATATGCATTTTAAGGATTGTTTGGCCTGGTTTGAATGCAAAGAGCTTAGTGTTAATGTTAAAGATAATTAAATATACTATTAGGTTTCGATAATTGGAGTTTCACATCCAGAAGACTGCAGAATTAGGCCCGATACTGCCACACTCATAATCATATGCTAGGCTGATCCTATGAAATGCAGTCCTGAGCAGAAGGCCTTCTCAGGGGAAAAGAGTAGGTGAAAATGTTTCTTTCATAGCCACCGTTGACAGAATTGAATATCTGTAATAGAAACTGCAAACAGTTTTCACAGCCTGTTTACAATGCAAGCTCCAGATCACATATACAGAGGTTTTTCAGCCCAAAGAAACCTAATGTGCTGCATAAAAACCCTGCACCCCAGAAATACAGCCACCTGTAGGTTAAACAGTGATAAGGACCATACAACATGTTGTTCCCACATGTTTTGGGGGGCAAAGATACTTTACAATAAGCAGAGGAGCTTTTGGAATATAGCTAAGTAACTGTAAGTATGTAGGTACCAGTCATTGCTACACAGCTCACTGTATGCCGTTCTAGAGTACAGAAGGTGTTAAAGGCAAAATGTAACCACTGACTACTGCATATGTTTAAAATGAGCGGTTATGAGCATGATCTAATTTTTTGCTCTGTCTTTATAGATAATCTGGTTTTACAACCCAAAAATAAACCACTGAACTTTCCATTAACAATTGGAAAGAAAAGGGTGAGGTAACGGCTATGTGCCTAAAGGGAGTGGTTTCATCTTCTGGTTCAATCTGATGACAAAGCACCATTTTCTAGGCTCCTTCTTTGATGGTCATTGCAACAACTGTCTTGTTAAAGCTGATCTTATGTAAGTGAATACCAACTCCCCATAACATTTGTCTACATTTAGAAACTTGCATCCTGATGTTTTTATAGCTCAGCTGATTTTCATCGTTGCAGGCCAACCTGTAAGAATGTTTACTGCCTAAATGTCCTGTTTGTAGCATAAACAAGAATACATTTTCCTCCAATATGCAGATTTAATTTTGAATAGCCAGAGATTGATATTGCTGTCCGACATTATAAACTCCACTCTAATTGTGTAGGAGGACAAATTTGTTTTTCTGACCACTCATCTTTGACAGACTCATTAATTTGTCATAAAGCAATTTAAAATAAATGATATTTTTGGCAGTTATATAAGGTGTAGGAAGCATTCTGGTGTGTTTGAGGAAGAGCTTAGCTTTAGTGGGAGAAAGAAAGCTGGGCATGCTGAGTTTCTCACAGATTCTATTTACAACAGACAACTGACATTAAAATGCTGTAAATATCACTAAGGTAATTGCTAATCGCATGCTGATTCACTTGCATGTAAGTGCCAACCAGCAGACTGGAGGTCACATGAGGAGATCATTCATGTTGACAAAAAGAGAGAGAGAGACTCTTTGATACATTTTTAAAGACTAGCCATATGTTCCTCACTTAGACACTTTTTTGGAACTTCCCAAGTCATTGCCAAAGCTTAAGAAATCAACTTAAAACCAACTTGCATGCCCTTTGTGTGCATGCTTCATTTGGTAGGGCATCAGTCAATTCTTCACTGGAACCCCGTGTGTGCTAGAAACAGAGTTTTCCGCAAAACTTTTTATTGGGCCTTTCCACGCTGCAACTCTTAACCTTGGCAGGGATGTCCCTTGAGGCTGTTGTTCACTAAATTCCTTTTTGCAGGTGGATAAGATTTAAACATTATTCCCACATTCTGCTAATGCCTCGGAAGCATCATATACAACTTAGAAAATGTTTACCAAAAACACAGGATGTTACCAATCCTAGGAGCTTAGTGTAGACAAGTCTCCTGATCTTGCAGCCATTTTCAGTACTTTAGGCATGTATAGGAGTTACACTTACGGCACAGCAGGCGTGCAAAAAGCACTCTACAGCCATAACTGAACAGACAGTCAGGGCATATAAAGTGCTGTAAAAATGGCAGTTCCCACCCTAAAATAACCCTGGATAAATGTGGTATCTGACTTCAGCACCGTAGGTTAGAGCACCACAATGAACATAGACCACATCCCATTGTGACTCATGGTAGGTTGCATTCCAGAGACTTTTCATGGAGCACTGCGGCACCCCATTCACCCTGCCCTGCCCCATCCTCCCCTCATCCCGGGCGGTGCTCCAGTCTTGTCCAGAGCTCATGTGGTCTGCCCATGTGCTGGGCCAGCCCTGTCCCCAGGCTGTCAATGACAGAATCAGTGAAGCCCCTGTTTCCAACTGCCCCGCTGTTCCCCGCAGCCAGCTATGAATCACTGTCTGATACTGTTGTTCAACATGTGCTGATTCTGTCTACCCCATCTGGGAATTTGCAGATTGCAGCTTTTGATTAAATGATGTGCTGTTTGCTGGACACCACTTTTACACAGGGGTCTGTCCAAGATGTTCATTTTGTACAGTGCTGTTTTGAAGCGTCTGTATCGAGATCTCAGTCTGTTTAGCTTGACCCATGCTTCTTTTGTAAAGGTCACGCCCAATGGGGGACTCATTTGGCGTTGGTATAAAATGCTGAAGGAATAGGTATCAGACCAGATTACTTTGAATGATCATTTCATTTCCATTTGCTCCACTCCTCCTCTAAATTTATTGCAACACACAAGGCCACAGTACCAGCCTGATGGGCTCCACTTGCCCAGAAACCTAGCAGCAGGGTACCAGTTAGGGTTTGTCTTCTTATGTCACTTGGTCTAATGCCCTAGAGTGCAGGGAATACACCTGTGTGTGTGCAAGTTGTGCACCGTGTTATGAGTCTCTGTGCACTAAGTACAGTGTTGAGCTTTTTAGTGAGACAACTTCTGGATCATACAGGAGCACTGTAATCTGTTGGGGTGTATATCATTGCAAATGAGGTGGTTTTGAGAGCACTTTGAAGTTGGCACAACATGTTGTGCTGCCTAAATATCTTAAGGTAGCTACCCATGCAGAGACTTTACCGCTGACCTACTGTTGAATGCGATATTTATAGGTGAGGGAACTGTGACTCCTTGGTAGCTTGGGGTATGCTCATAGGGGAAGATGATGTTGCCTACTCTAATATTTAGTGTGCTCTTGACTTGATGATTGTCCACATAGAAGACTGATGCTCCACATTGACCTCGTGCCTTGCAAACACCACTCCCCAAGCCCCATACCACTGGCCTGGATCCAAGCAGCGGAACCAGGGTTACAACACTCTACTGCTGTTGGGGGCTTATCAATCTGTTTCCCTCAATGTCTCCCTTGTCTGCAGCCGCCACGTTTGGGCACTCCCAGGCCTAGGAATGCACTGCAAAGGTCTAATAACGAGGTCTACAGCTGCTCCCTGGAAGATGCTGCATATGCTACAGAGCTGAGAGGGTCACAGTGCCAGGATAAGGAGTTTCTTCACAGAGTCAAAGGCTGCTTGGGATCTAGCAACAACACCCCTGAGTGGCATCAGCACTACCTCCCATGGGACTGTTACCCTCCTGCCATGGAGAGCCCCACTCTAGGGACTCCTCCATGGGATGACATGCCCAAGAGTTCAACAGGGGCCTGGGGAAGGGGGGGCGCCTGGATGGCACCCGAAGGAGAACACTCCACACCATGCATTGATTGGGAGATTCTGGGGAAGGGATGTCCTGGGACAGGAGATATGGCACATGGGAGCCACTGCCCCACTGGTCCAAAAAGCCAGGAAGGCATCTGGTAGGGTCCGCTCTGGGAGCAGCCGGGGGGGGGAGGGATGGGTCACACGACAAGGCTACCTGGCACCTGATACCAGGTCAGTATTGACTCAGTCCACCTTCCAGGGCCAACTAACTACCCCCAGCCACTGACGGTCACCATCATAGCTGCAGGGCCCCAAACAGAACAGGGAGTAGGGGACAGTCCACCAGCCCAGAGGGCCTAGGTCCCACTTTGGGGAAGTGACACAGCCTCTACAAGGACAGGCAGCCTCCTTTGCTCAGTCCAAGTTCCAGAGTGGGCAACATTCCAGTTTTTCTTTATTATGCATACAAAAAGTTTGGCAGCTGCAACATTTAATTAAACCAAGGGACATCAGTTTTATGCATGGCATTCCCCCTGCCACCCCAAAATTTTAGGGGTGCACTGATAGCAATGTTTGGGGGTGATACTGATAGCCTATTTTGAAGGAGGCATTTCGGCCAATACCAATCCGATTTCTGATACCAGCCCAGCAGCTTGAAGAGCAGTGTCCAGCTGGTAAGTCTGTTGTGGTGGAAGGGGAAGGGAAGGGAAGAGGGGGGGGGGGGCAGATCAAGGCCCCTGGGGTGAGGGAAGGAGTGGGACCAGGGCTAGGGAAGCCACTGCCCAGCTGGGGCGGGGTGGGGTATGGGACAGCTCATATGGGGGTTGCGGGGAGGTCGTGCAGGTCCCACTACTGCGCACACCCCAGGTGGGCACGTGCCCCCGGATTTGCACAGGGCGGGGCAGAGTGGGGCAGTTGCCGCTGTAGGCTGAGCCCAGGGCTGCACCAGGCTCTTCCTAGCAGGGGATGGACTGGGCTGTGCTCGGGGTGGGTGGTGGCAGTGCTGCGAGGGGATATGGGGGGGCTGCAGCCACTCCAAAATTTGCTGTAGCCCCCCTAACCCCCCCCTCTCAAGGCCACAGCTACCCACCCTGAGCGCAGCTTGGCCCAGCCCCTACCAGGAAGAGCCCCACGCAGCCCCAGTCCCAGCCCAGCCTGACCCGTCCCGCACAGATCTGGGGGTACATGCTCCCCCCATGCCATCCTGGATAAGCAGCGGGAGCTTCCAGATGAGCAGCTCCTGGACAAGCAGCGCTCAGTGGTGGGAGTCTCTCCCCTTCCCTTCCTGCGCCCCCCTCCCCCCGACGACCCACGGCTCCATCCCACGCTCACCTCATCCTGGCTGGCCTGCCCCTTCTCCTGCCCCAGCCCCACTCCTTCCCTCATCGTGGGGACCTTGATCTGCCTCCCACACCCCTTCCCTTCCTACTTCCCACCCTCCCCTCCAGCTGCATGCAGCTCTCCAAATTGCCGGGCTGTGCTCCTCACCGCCAACATGCTGCGCTGCAGCTGTGCACATGCATGGGCCATTTATCAGCCACATTATCGGCCATATCAGGCCGATTTCTGATTCAGACAATTTTCTTTATATCAGTGCTGATCTGACATTGGACCAATGTATTGGTGCACCTCTACAAAATTTCATGTTTGATAATTCGAGACCTGGTAGCTGCCCACCCCTCTACTGCCGTAAACATCATAACCAGCCAGTGCAGTCTTCCCCCACTCTCTCAATGTTAACTGAGAAGAAGTTTCCAGAGCAGGCGACTTTGCATAGATAGTTTTTAGTTAATAAACACAGTAAAAGTTCAGCAGCTTCAACAAGACACATCTCTTCCCATTCTGCATTCACTTGCACCTCAGTGTATGCCCTTTACAGGCCGTGGGAAGAGAGAGGGGAAGGGGAATGATGTGGTTGTGGGCAGTGGGGCCTGGGATGCAGGGCCAGAGAAGTCCAGGGCTGGAGACCCATGGCCCGGTGCCAGGACATGGGCTCTCAAAAGGCCTCCAGTCCAAGTCATCCGAGGAGGGCTTCTGGTCCATGTGGGTAAGGAGGTACTCTGCCAGGGCTTTATGGATCTGGACAGCCTGCTGTAGTGCAGTGCTGGGACCACCAATATCAAGGGAGGGAGGAATACAGGCATCTGGGGACATGTGCGCACACACACGCAGAACCCAGATGTTCATCACACACACTGGGTGGACGTGAGCAGGATGGCTAACTGAAGGCTTTATGTCCATTACGAGCTGCTGCTGCATCAGGTCCAAGTGGGCCGCTGTGATGTATCTGCCAGCCAATCAGGGGTGGCTTGGCCGTTCAGCTCTATTTGGGAGTCTTTGGCAGCCTGGATCTGAGCTCCTTCGACTCAAGCACTAATGTGTATTCTGTTTCCTTGAAACTAAATTTCAAGGAAACAGGCGGGATAGAATTTGACGGTGGGGGTCTATTACAGACCCCCCAATCAGGAGGAGGAGCTGGACAGGGAATTTTCAGGCCAGCTTGCGGAGACACTAAAAGCAAGGGATGTAGTTGTCATGGGCGATTTTAATTACCCGGACATCTGCTGGGAGGAGCAGTCAGCCGGGACGGACCGCTCCAGGAGGTTCTTGGCCGAGTTGCAGGACCTCCACTTGATTCAGGAGGTGCACAGTCCCACCAGAGGAGATGCTCTGCTGGACCTGGTCCTGGCCGCAGGCGACGACCTGGTAAGAGGCCTCCAGGTTCTTGACCACCTGGGCAATAGTGATCATCGCGTGCTGGAATTCACCATCCAGCGTAGAGTGTCAAGGGCCCGCAGCAAGGTGGTGGCCCTAGACTTCAGGAGGGCCAACTTCAGTGAGATGAGGAGATTAGTGGGAGAGGAACTGGGGTCCTTGAGGGCAGAGGAACTCAGCGTCCAAGAGGAGTGGTCGTTCCTTAAGGAAACGATACTCGGGGCCCAAGGGGTGTCCATCCCGACAAGAAGCAAGGCGGGCAGGAGTGTCCAAAAGCCCCCCTGGCTCACCAAGGGTGTCCGGGAATGCCTGCTTGCCAAAAGGGTGGCGTACGCCCGGTGGAAGGGGGGTGTAATCTCCAAAGAGGAGTATACCTCCTCTGCTCGGGCCTGCAGGCGGGCTGTTAGGAAGGCCAAGGCGGAGATAGAGCTCGGATTAGCGTCCAGGATTAAGGATAACAAAAAGTCCTTTTTCAAATATATTGGGAGGATGAAGAAGGCGCCGGGTAATGTGGGGCCCCTGCAGGATATGCGGGGCAATCTGGTGGTTGCGTCAGAGGATAAAGCGGACCTCTTTAACCAATTCTTCACCTCCGTTTTCTTGTGCAGGGACCGGGACTTCCCTGCTGTGATAGAAGCCGGACGCGAGGGGATCGCCTTCAGACCTCAGGTTGGGGAGGACCGGGTTAGAGAGCTTCTGGAGGGGCTGGACGCGTTCAAGTCAGCGGGTCCGGATGCTCTCCACCCCAGGGTGCTGAGGGAGCTGGCTGGGGTTATTGCAGGGCCCCTGGCACGGCTCTACGAGCGATCGTGGTGCTTGGGCCAGGTGCCAGATGATTGGAAGGTAGCTAATGTGGTCCCCATCTTCAAAAAAGGGAAAAGGGAGGACCCGGGCAATTATAGGCCCGTCAGTCTTACCTCAATCCTGGGGAAGCTCTTTGAGAAGATCATCAAGGAGCACATTTGTGATGGGCCGGCATCCGAGATGATGCTCAGGGGCAATCAGCATGGATTTATTAGGGGGAGATCATGTCAGACCAACCTGATTGCCTTTTATGATCAGGTCACAAAGGCCATGGATGCAGGTGTCGCGGTGGATGTAGTCTTTCTGGACTTCAGCAAGGCCTTTGACACCGTCTCTCACCCCATCCTAATTAATAAACTAGGCGACTGTGGCATAGATGCCTACACGGTCAGATGGATTGCAGATTGGCTGAAGGGTCGCACTCAGAGGGTGGTGGTGGATGGATCATACTCGACTTGGGGGGAGGTGGGTAGTGGAGTCCCCCAGGGCTCGGTCCTGGGGCCTGCGCTGTTCAATTTCTTCATCAGCGATCTTGATGTTGGGGTGGAAAGCAACCTGTTTAAATTCGCTGATGACACCAAAATTTGGGGGGAGGTGAGCACGCTAGCAGGGAGAGAGAGATTGCAGAAGGATCTGGATAGGTTACAGGGGTGGGCAAACAGGAACAGGATGTGTTTCAATACGGACAAGTGCAGGGTGCTGCACTTGGGTAGTAGGAACCAGCAGCACACTTATACGATGGGGAGCTCCCTACTTGAGAGCACGGAGGTGGAAAGGGATCTTGGTGTCATTATTGACTCCAAGATGAACATGGGCCGACAATGCGAGGTCATGGTTGGCAGGGCTAACCGGACCTTGTCGTGCATCCACAGGTGCATCTCGAGTAGAGCCAGGGAGGTGATCCTCCCCCTCTATGCGACGCTGGTCAGGCCGCAGCTGGAGTATTGTGTCCAGTTCTGTGCGCCCCATTTCAGGAGGGATGTGGACAACATGGAGAGGGTCCAGAGGAGGGCCACCCGCATGATCCGGGGACAACAGGGCAGACCCTACAGTGAGAGACTGCGGGACTTGAACCTATTCAGCCTCCGCAAGAGAAGGCTGAGGGGGGACCTGGTGACCGTCTATAAACTCACTAGGGGGAACCAGAAGGGTTTGGGGGAGACGCTGTTTCCCCTAGCCCCCGCTGGCATAACAAGGAGTAATGGGCACAAGTTGATGGAGAGGAGGTACAGATTGGACATCCGAAAAAACTACTTCACAGTTAGGGCGGCTAGGAGCTGGAACCAACTTCCAAGGGAGGTGGTGCTGGCCCCTACCCTGGGGATCTTTAAGAAGAGGCTGGATACTTACCTGGCTGGACTCATTTGAGTCCCGTTTTTGTTTTTAGGGTGAGTGTTTGTTTGTTTTGTTTTTTTTTTTGGGTTGTTCTCCCGCCCTGGCGGGGGGGCGGGCTAGAAGATCTATTAGGTCCCTTCCGACCCTGAAACTATGAAACTATGAAACTATAAATGTGGGACATAGTGTAAAGCTTGACAGTTAAGGCGCTTTCACCATGGGCTTCTTGAATGCCTATACTTAGCCTCCATGACTCTAGTTCTGAAAAGACTTAATTTCTATCATGATAAAGATGGCTGCCAGAGCCTGAGGGTGAGGCTACATGTTACGCTAAAATCATACGAAAGGCACTTAAAATATGAGGGCATACAAGATAAAGCTCGTTAACTAAATGCCTTCTTAGTACCTCAACATTCAGGTGTGTGTTAATTCTGGACTGTGCTACCTAGCTCATGTTAGGGTAACTTCAGTCCACAGTTAAAAAATTAGCAACTTCCAGTCCTCCAACATCCCAGGATACACCACCACTCTCAACGCCAAACCTTTCCCCTCCCCACAGCTGGAGGTGTCCTGGCTCCTAGCCACACCCCTATTCACGAGCCCTATTGTGGCAAGTCAGAGCTGTGCAGGAAAGTAACTATATTAATCCTTGACATATGACTGTTCATATCACATTCTAACTTTAATACTGTTTAACATTCCATAGATGTAATACAGCTTAAGTGTAATATATAAGTGTAATATAGAACTTCAACCTGAGAATCATCTTCATTACAACCCCCAGGGTCATTAACAAACCTGGGGAATTTTCATTAGTTTTAGCACTAGTGCATTTTTAAAAAAATTATATAACATAGACAAGGCCATGTTTTCCTGGCATGGAAGATGATGGAGTATAAATGGGTTATCAATATAAGGGATGCTAACATGCTGAAATCTAGTCAGCAGGTTTAAAAAGAAAATGATCTCAAAAGTTATTTCAGAGACAACACCTGCCCCTGAGTCACCCTGCTGTGTTTCATGATTTTACAGCTAGAGTGCTTTTAATTTTGATTTATATTTTCCCCTCTTTTATTGTGTTACGTGGAAAATGCACTCAACCATGGTAAATTGCTATATAGCTGAATGGTAAATCTAGTGATACTATCAAATGCAAAATATTCTGGGGAGGGTGGAAGGCAGGAGGAGGGGAGAAAACAGGACCCAGAAAATTCCATTTTTGTATAAAAATTAACAAGTGTTTTCTGACAGTGGCTTATTTATTCCTACTGGTTAATATTATTCATTAAAACATGGGATATTTACAGAGCATAAAACAGCCTTATTCTAATTCTGAAAGTTTACTATGTTTTTACATAGCTTTACTATTGTGTTGTTCCTCCCAAACTGTTGACCTTCATTCGTTCATTACAGTAAGGCAGGGGCGGGCAATTATTTTGGGCAGAGGGCTGCTTACCGAGTTTTGGCAAGCTGTCAAGGGCCACATTGGTAGCTCCATCTCTTGACAGATGCCCTGCCCCCGGTTGCCATCTTATGACTGGAAGTCCCACCCGCTAACCCTAGCCACCAGCAGTCCCTCACCTTGCCCTCCAGAAGTACTCCTTCCAGCAAGAGGTTTTGCCATCTCAGAACTAGAAAAATACCATATTATATTCTAAAAAGCGAACATCTACTGCATTCATTAATTTGGTTTCAAAAAATATTTTTGTCCTGATTTACATGTGTTTGTGTAGTGTATATAGAGGTCATTCACCATGGCTTAAAATGAAGTCTTACTCTTGTATATTGTGGGGGGTTGGTATAAGTTTGTGGGGGGCTGTGGGTGTGTGGGTATGTGGGGTGAGAGAGCATGTGGGTGTGTGTGTGTGGTAATGTGGGGTCTGGGTGGGCATGGGGTTTGTGGAGGGCTGGGTGCCTGGGGTGTGTGAGGGGATGTGGGGGTCTGCATGTATGGCAGTGTGAGGGGGGTGTGGGTGCATGTGTATGGTGGGGTGCACGTGTAGGACTTAGCCTATGAACACACACACACACTCTCTGCCCCTGCCTAAACACACACTGTCCCTGCCTACACACACACACTGTCCCTGCCTGCCCACACACACACAGTCCTTGCCTGTCTCCCCCAACACACACATTGTTCCTGCCTGCATACATACACACACTCACGCATGCACCCCCCGCCCCCCTTCCCCCCCCATACTGGCACAGCCTCATGCTCTCTGGTCTGATGATGCAGCCGGCAGCCATGTGGGGCTGGAGCAGGGTGGGGGCAGGAAGGGAGTGAAATGGCTGGGGGTGGGCCATATTTTGCCCATTGCTGCATTAAGGTATGAAGGCAACTACAGTGTATGAAAACAAAAAAATCAAATGCTCTTTAA
>NW_005842157.1:980192-980759 GCF_000455745.1 Alligator sinensis | reverse complement strand
TTCCTGCTTCTTCATGCATTTAAGGACAGCAATCATGGCATTTATCTTCAGACCACACTAGATGCAGGCTTAGGTTTAGAGTGAAAGGTTTAGAGCAGGGATAGGCAACCCCTGGCACAAGTGCCAGAGCATGGCAGAGCATGCCTTGGGGAAAATGGCAGGGGAGAGACTGGAGCTGCACTGCCACAACAAGGACTGGACCCCCTCAGTGCTCCTCTGCCATCCACCCCTGGCATGCCAACAGCTTACAAGGGAGTTTTTGACACTCTGCCCAAAAACATTGCTGACCCCTGGTTTAGGGTGAAAACCAAGGTGAAAGAGCTGGTTGTGAGAGATTTCCTGTTCGCAGATGACATGGCCTTGGTTGCCTACGGTGAATCTTCACTGCAAAATCTCTTGGGCAAATTGTCTTGAGTTATACAAGATATATAGGTTGACAATTATTATCAAGAAGATTGTGATCATGCACAGGGGTGGAAGGAATGGACATGTACAAAGGTTTGAAGAACGAATACTTGACATCACTCTGGAGGATAAATCTCTTGGCACTGTTGACAGCTTTTGCTA
>NW_005842157.1:973004-980170 GCF_000455745.1 Alligator sinensis | reverse complement strand
AGGAATCCTGACCTTCAGGCTGAACTGACTAATCAAATCGGAAAAGCAGCTAGGAAGTTCGGGCTATTACAGAAACATGCATGGAATAACAGCAAACTATCAATTAATGTGAAGATGAGAATCTATGAGACTTATGTGCTGTCATCCCTGCTTTATGGTTCAGAAATGTGGACTACATATGCTAGGCACATCAAGAGACTGAATAGCTTCCACATGAGATGCCTGAATAAGATCCTGAAAATAAAGTGGGAATACAAAATATCAAACAGAGGTGCTGGAGTGTGCATAACTGACACCCTTAGAAACCAATATCAAGAGGAGCCAGTTGCAATGGACTGGCCATTTCAGGAGAATGGGAGGAGACGATATCCCTAAGAAAATTCTGTACAGCAAGGTTTGAGATGACTCTAGAAAGCAGGGTCGCTCTGCTCTATGGTGGTACCATGATATGTGCAAACATTATATGAAGTCACTCAACACTAAGTAGAAAACTGGGAAGAGTGACAGAATCCCATCTGATCTGGAGGGAACATCTGGCACTGGGTGCAGCTCAACATGAAGTGGCTTTGATCCAGAGGAGGGAAGCAAAGCGAGAAAGAAGAAAGCAGCGTGCTGCAAACTTGGACTCCAACTCAGACAATGCATGGATCTGTGAAACTTGTAACAAACTATGTTGGGCTTGATAGCCACAAGCAAATTCTTCAGGCACTTGACTAGACTTTCTACAAGTACACCATGATCCAGAGGATCAACGGTTGCAGATACTATATGATCTGAAGCAAATTTTCTGGATAAAAACAAATGAAGAGTATTACTGTGAAGAAATAAAATGATCTCTGAGCAATTTATAGAAAGCTTCTCATTTCTGTGAGGAGGGAGGATGGTATAAGACAATGGCAACACAGAAATAAAGCAGGTAACAAGATAATTACTGCAATCTAGTCTGCTGCTGCTCACTGCAGGACCGATCAATTGGAGGAAGTTCTGAGCTAAAAGGGTCAAAACAACTAAGGACAATTGGCAATCAGCAAATGACACAGTTGTCTGTTCAAAGTAGGTCTGCTGAACTACTGTACTCCAATTTGTTTGAGGTAAAAAGCCAGCTTGAGTTATTCTTCACTATTTTCACAGTGATGTGAGTGTCTTACACTTGTTTAACAGAGTGCAATTATAATGAAGGCAATAGGGCTGCATCATTCTCTGGCAATTACAACCTTGTTATTATTAAAATACAATAAGTATGTTTGGAGATCCATAATAAGGTCCTAATAAGGTCTGTATAAGCAAACTTCAAAATGGGTATTGTTTTATTTTTAGCAACATATTTGATCACTTGTCTCTTTCCATGTTTCTTTTCTACAGTATTAAAACCTACCTCTTAGAAATAAGATTCCTATGAAGAGTAGATCTACAGCCACAGTAATAAATAAAACATGTTTTACTAATAATAAATATAACATTTTATAGATACATATACTTTTATGTAAATATATTATTCTTCATTTACAAAGCAAGACTAATGTTGGATCAGCTTTTTAAGCTTCTTAAATCTGTAAGTAGCTTTGTGGCTGGGAAAGAAGTTTAACCTGTGCTCAGTAATCCTACTGCACCCTAGTACCTTAGAATCTAGTGATTTACAGAAGCCTCTTCAACCTTATTCTTCACTGTTTAGTTTTCACTGCTAAATTTGGGAGGAAATTGAATTAGATTCCCACAGGCAGTATGGAAAATTGGGGAAAATAGCTTCTTATTCTCCCTCTACTGAGTATAATATATCTAGTTGCGAACAGTATAAAACAGGCAGGGGGACCATACTTGCTTTCCTTTCTTGATGGCCTAGTTTTAACTAGTTTGGAGAGTTTGAAATTGTAAAAATTGCAAAGGGGCAGCATGATCACCTTTACCTTGATAGGCAAAGGAGACCAAGCTGTGATTTTACTGTCATTTTTTAACTATGTGATTCTGAAATAAAATGTATGTGAGAGAGGCAGAGCTGCACCTGATTTGGATCCAACCAGCTGAGCAATATGTTGCACAAGTTCCAAATTTAAATACAAATACCTTTTCTGGTTTTTCTGTCACCATTACACAAGTCCTGCTTACACAAATGGAACTATTCTCAGGTTAAATGTTTGTCACTGGGAATGATTATTATATACTTAGACCCCAAAGAAATAGGTTGTCTGGGACCATTCTGCCCTTCTGACACCAAATGATACCTCTAGGTCTTCTTTGGCACTGCTTTGAAAGACAGATTACAGACTTCCTCAAGCCCGTCAGTAGGCAGATTGCCATTTGTATCCTTCTCTTCTTCCTTGAAGTCGGAAGAGATAACATTCTATTCTCAACTGACAGCAGTGATTCCCTGACTATATACTTAAAAGTGAGAGCCAATGCATCTCAGCTAAACAAATAGAAATGTTTACAGGAAGTTATAGTAGAGAAGGGAAGGGGAAGGGGAAGGGGAAGGGGGGGAAACCTCAAATAAGTGCAGAACTATTATTCTACCTTAAAAAGTCAATCTGTAACATAAGTCACATTCATTTCCTTATCTATTGTTTCTTAGGGGCTTCCCTGATGACACATTTTCATAGTGTAATTAACTTAATTTGGGTACACTGATATAAATGCCATTAGGATCTGGAGTACACATACAGGTAGTTAGCTATCTTGGGATAGCTGTGTGCAGTAGACAGCTTCAGTTTCACAGTTATTAGGGTTGGAAGGGACCTATTAGATCATTGAGTCCGACCCCAGTGTTTGGCATTAGATGGAAGTGAAGCAAAGAACTGTCATAGGATAAGTTGTAGAACAACAATCAGTATAATTTATGCCAGATAAGTTTTATTTCAGATATTCCTTGTGGTAATTCTACACTATATTTAGTACGTTACACAGATATAACGCTGCATATCATATGTTCCTTGTTTAAATCTGTGTAAAGGCTGATTACAACAGTGCAAACTTGTCATGTGTCTAGGCCCTTAGTAGGCCCATATGTAACTAGTTCAGTGAACAAGGGGCAGCAGTAGGAATAAATAATCAAAGAAACCCAACAGGCTGCCCTGAACCTAAGGACCTGTAAGTGAAATTGGATAATTTCTAAGTCACACGTCAGCACCCAGAGAAATGGGCTGAACTAGAACTATAAACCATCAATCAGTGGTTTTCAACCTTTTTAGACTCAAAACATGCCTTCATAATTTTTTTTGGAGTCAAGGGGGTACCCTGGCTGAGAACCAGTGAGCTAGAAACTAGCTGGTATCAGGTGAGAGTGAGAGGGGCAGGACCTCACCAAAACTATGCTTTGCTTTTTCCACCATCTTTTCTTCCCAGCAACTAGTATGTACCTGAGGGGGCAAGTGCTGCTCTTCTGAGGACTTAAACATAAGCAATGGGAGTCGCATGCATCCATGACCCCTCCTACCTGTCCTGGGAGCATGGGGAGAGGGAAGAGGAATGGGGGGTAACTTGGGCTGAAAAATATAGCCCAGGGCCCCATGCCTACTCATCCACCTGTGCATTGGCACACAGCACAGCATGCTGCTGGGAGTACAGGGGCTGGCACAGGAGCTGCTGGGGGACAGGCAGCTGTTGGCACTAGTTGTCCATGAGACACTGGGGTGTTCGGCACCAGGAGGGAGGAGTGATCACCTACTTCCTGGCACAGGGACCAGGTGCCATGACATCCTTGTAATGATTTGATAAAATCTTGGTGAGAATCACTACTCTAGATCAATAACTTTGAAGAGGAAGTTTTCTACTTTTGTGGCTCAAAGTAAAAATAGATGCTTCTTCTTCCTCTTTTATTATGACTGCCTTCTGGGATATGGGCCCAACTCTCCATCCACCTCCCAGCTTCTCCAGAATGGAACTGGTTCATTGCTTCCTTTAACAGAATCCTTGGGGAGGGCAATCCAAACCAGATGGTACTTCTAGTACAATTGAGATCTCCTTGGTCCTTACAAAATACATGCAAAAAATATTAAGGACTGGTGTAACTCTTTCTTGGGCTATACAGGCAGGAGCTGAAATGCCAAATCCTAGAGACCTAGTAGTTGCTTAGCAAAAGATTGTGTGCACTTTACTCATTCTTCTCTATTTATCAACTGCTTTCTGCTTCTCAGTTTTTACCTGAGCCAGAAGGGAAAGTGCCCAAATACCAGTGGTGTTCTCATGATTTACGTGGCTTACAGGGAAACAAAAACTACCTACAATTTGAACAAATTGTTAGGGCAGACCCAAGGGGTTCAGATAAGCTATGGACAAACAGGCACCTTAATCTTGATCTTCCAGACATTGATGATAACCTTAAAATTAAACTGTATGGGCTGGATTCCTTAGTAAGATAAACTTACACAACTCCAACTACTACATAGCAGAGGAACTTAAGGTTTTCAGCTTTGCAAACAAAGGCCAAATCCTTTAACTTTCTCCTGACATCCAAATCCCCAAAAATGGGTTTGGCAAAAGCCTCTCATCCCCACAGTAAATATAGGCACAGGACTGGACTATTGCGGTTATACCATTAACTAGGCAAATCATTTCACCTCCCCCTGGCTCAGATTTTCTATTTGTAAAACAGGGTAAGGATACATGTCCTCCTTTATAAAATGCTTTGAGATCAATGTATGATATATCTAATCATCCTTGGAGTCTGCACTTCATTTTAAGTGCCTAAAGTGATCTTGCAACAACACAAAATGAGAATTGCTACTTCAATGGAATTTTAAATAGTACATGTGCAGCACAATACCAATTTTAATTCACAGGTTAAAAAGTAAAGGTCTATTTCCTTACTTATAGAACTAAACAATATATAGTGAAAACCAAAAAGATGTCATTGAATAATATATTTCAGGCATGAAAATGAAGATTTCCTATTGCATTTCAGATTTAGTTTTATGTCTAACAACCTGGCAAATTGAAAAGATTTGAGATAGCAGTGATAAAGTGAGAGACACTGTAGGGAGAAGGTTGCCCATATAATCTGTTTTGTTTCCTTGGAGGTGGTTGTTATAATCAGAATAGGTTGATTGTATAGGCAATGTGTCAGCATTTCCTATAAATTTCTGCTTTCAGCGGCTTATACCTAGCATTAAATTCAACATATGAGGTTTTGACCTGAAAAGGATTTTTTTCCCTTTCTCTAATAAAGCCACAATTCAATAGCAATTTGGTTATGTGATTCTGAGTTACCATGTGCAAGCATAACAAGAATGAACTCTACTGTTTAAGATGATTTTCCACACTTGGGCGTTTTAAATACTAAGTCAGAAATTAAAGATATTTGGCAAAAAAGTAATAAATAATAGTGTCTTATGGGCCAGACTCTTCAGCCTTTGTGGTGGTAAAATTCTCATGAAAATTAATGGAACATTTGGTTGCATACTGAATGCAAAATTAGGCCTGATCTCCCTGGAATAATCTTCTACCTTGCTACGAAGCATGTGCAAAATGCTACCACTAGCATAAGTCACTGGAAAGTCCTTATATGGCAGCCTTAATTTTTACTCCCATAGTGCATAGGTGCAAAGGAAGATACAAGGTGCAAAGCAGTACAGTCAGTTCATAATGTTTGGAAAGGAAGAGAAGGGAAAAGCAAAATGGTCGAAATGTGTCATCTGCTCTTATTGTGTCATCTGCTCTTAAACATATCAACAACACAATAGTAAGACCCACATTTAGAAGAAAGCTACAATGCATATAAAGAACTAATTCTTAGATGTCTTTTTCACTTACTGTCTCAAGAAAATGGTCTTGATGATGTGCTAATTTACTAAATACCAACTTCCTAAAAAATGTTAACCAATAGGGCAACAAATTTATAGCAAGTATAGATCTATTTGAGAATAGAGAAAAGGCAGTACTATGTTAGGCAAATTTCTTTAAAATGTTTACATATTTTTTAAACATTGAAGCCACTCTGATTTACTAAGTAAAAAGCATTTTAGAGAATTAGAAAAACCGATTTTGCCACCTAATCAGAACATTTTCAGAGCTATCCCAGCCTCTCAGGTACATACTGAGCATTTTGAAAATAATCAAATAGTGCATGCACTCAGCAGACCACAACAGTTAATTCAGAGTAATTTCAGATCTATCATATAGGAAACAAATATTTTTATTATTAAATGCTTAGCTTTATCTGAGCAAGCAAAATGCAACCAATGACATCTGTAGTTTTCCTTTAATTGTTCCTATAAGCAATTACATAAGCATTTAAAATTCCCTATGGTTGCAGTTTAGGACAGCAATCCTATTCAGTGCAGCATTTAAGTATATGTTCAAGGTACAAATACGCTTAAGATCTGTGGAGGATAGGGACCTGCAGAAGTACTTGCATACTTTGGACAAGCCAGGTATTCTAATAGTTAAGCCTTGGTATCGAATTCACCGGGTCCTGCAGGCTGGATCTAGATTATGGGACTTCTCAAGGATTGCACGACCTACGTTGCATGGCTGCCAGAGCCATTGTTTCGGCACATGGACTAAACGCACATGGACTCTCTGGAACCCAGGGACTAAACGCTGTCGCTGCCCACCCCACCATTTTTCCTGACACTAGTTTTAGTTGCCAGAGGTGATTAAAACCCCTAACTTCAGCAAATGAAGGGGCTGTGGTTGGGTTGGGGAAAGAGCGAGTGGTATTAACTAGCTGGTTTCCACAGCTGTGTTGAAACATCGGGGACTAAAGCCCCCAGCTCAGGCTCCAGCAGCCACAGCCTAATCTGGACCACAGAGGTGGGTGTGGTCCAGGCCATGAGCAGCTCCATGGGCCAGAATACACATCACCATGAACCGATCATATTTGCCATCCTTGAATTAGAACAATGCACTGGAATTATGATTGCTGGTTTCCATTCCATATTTTGTTATTGATCTCAATGTTTTTGGTAGTTTTAAAAATGCCAGTCACTAGTATTTCAATGCCAAAGAGGTAAAAACGAGCTTCCTGGAAATGCCTGTTGTAGCCACTGGCCACATACAGGCATTAAGGGCTTTACTGTGGAAGAAAAATAGCTCTTCTGCAAGAAAGTTCCACCTCTTCCAACCAGGAAGATCTCTTGCCTCCTGTGCTAATCTGAATGAATGTCTCTTGCTCTTCAGTGTTGAAGACACTCAGTGTCTTAACAGTTCTGCTTTACCTTCCTCCCTCCAATGAA
>NW_005842157.1:971278-972994 GCF_000455745.1 Alligator sinensis | reverse complement strand
GGAGGGAGCTTTTTTTTTGGGGAGGGAATCCTGGGAGGTTTCTGCAATGCGGTCCAGTCCAAAAGTGCAGGGTGCAGCCATACCACTGCACTTCCTCTGGATCCTCCCTTTTAAAGAGGCACAACTTTCTTAATGGATTCTGGAGGTTTAAAGAAGCTATCATGATCTTTTGGTCACTTTTAAGGGTAAGGCAAAGACTTTTAAACTGTGATAGAATACAAAGTGGAAGCTGGTAATGAGGAATCCACAAGTGATGTGTTCTTGGGGCCTGAACTGTTGGGTAGATAGGCCTCTGTGCTGTGCACTGTTTTGACCCTCCATGTTGCTCCAATGTTTTAACCCTATAAACAGGGAGTTAAAATAATCCAGTCTGAGGATGTCAAGTGTTTGGATCACTGAAGTTCTGTCTCCATTTAAGAGGAGGAGGTAAGATCTTCTAACTGAAAATAATAAAGACATTTATTTCTAACTAATAATTTAAGGCTAAATAGTAATTTGGCAGACCCAAAATGTGTTGACACATGCACCCCCTGAGAGCGCTGGTGCACCCCTGACCAGCTGTGCTAGCCACTTAGGCGATGCGCAGGGAGGGCAGGCCGGAGCACCGGTGGCCCCCCCCCGCAAGCGCCAGCCTAGGCGTGGAGTGCTCTTGCGCTCCCGGAAGTGGCCACAGCCACTCCCAGAAGCGGCGGCAGCAGGACCCCCTCTCCTGCCACCCGTTCGGCGGGATTGGTCGTGGGGGATCCCCCCCAGTTGGTGGGATCGGTCACGAGGGGCAACTCCCCCAGTTGGTGGGATTGGCTGTGGGGCTAAGACAGCACCAGTTGCCCATGCCCCAGGCCTTGTATCACTTAGTATATGGATGATGAAGGCCTACAGCAGAAGTGCAATAGGGAGATGTCCTCAAAAGGAAAATGTTTCAGTTATTTGCTCTAAACATTTCTCCCTTTTCACTAAAATCACTTTCATCTTGCTAGTGGCCTTCATTCAGTAGCAAATCTCTTGTAGGTGTTGGGGGGGGGTATAATTGTTGCATCTGCTATAAAGGAAATATACAGCTGCATCTCATCACCATATTACTAACAGTATAACTTGTGGTGTTCCACAACTGTCATGCAGTTTCATGTATCAAAGAGTAATGAGGCAAAGCAGAAACTTGTGGGTGTGGACATACGTATACTTGGAGCCTTTTCAAAAGGGCAACGTTTCAAAAGGGCAGCAGCTGGTATGTTCTAATTGTTATGTGTGAATGAGCTGAGAATGATTCAAATATAGTTTTAACCCTGGTTGAAGTAGTGTTAAAATTGGGTTTTGCTATTATAATCTGGCCAAACTGTGTGTGAATGCAAATTTTACTTGTCTAACAAAAAGCACTATATTATGTACATGTAATATTTGACATGTACCCATAATGCATGGGTTACAAAAAGTAATTTAGTCCTTAGTCCCATTTTTGCTTTTTCTTCCTCACCGTGGCACTATGTAAGGACCAAAGCTGAACACTACACTTGAATATCCTGGCTTTGGTTTGCTCTGCATCACCACTTTAACTTTATTTAGCCACCATTTGTTTTTATTCAATTAATACTAGTCTTACATCTGCTCAGCAGCAATCCCAAGAAAGTTGCTCTAGGATACTAGTGATTACGCTGAACTTCCTGTCTTTATTTGTAAGTAGTATTTCACAGCATCAGATGCCAGCTGGTATCCTGCACT
>NW_005842157.1:937449-971268 GCF_000455745.1 Alligator sinensis | reverse complement strand
GCACCACTGAAAAGGAACAATTTGTTGTGTGGGAGGTCTAAAATTGTGGAGATTAAATTACCATCTGAGTGGACATGGTTACAATACCATTCAAAAATGTTACTTAACTCTCTGCCTTGGGAAAATTTTGTTCTCACATGCAGAGATACCCCAAGTGACTTGTTACACATATGTGTCAACTATTATTGTTGGACAGACCTGCCTGAAGCAGCAATATCTTTATCTGTCTCCAGCTTAGAGAAGAATCATGGTGTAGCAGCTATTGTGTCACAATAGGGAATAGAGTACATTTGTGAACAGGAAGGAAAATCATTGTTAGGTGAATAGCATACCTGCTATAAGAGAAACAAGCAAGTTTATTTCATACTGATTTATATAATTTCATGAAGGATACAAAGGAAAAAAGGCTGTGTAAGAATATCAGTGGTGTGTTCAGAATCCCACACCAGGGGAACTAACTCAGTGTAGCAGTACATCTGTTGCTCTTTTCAATAGATTTTAAAGCATTTCTATGTAAGAGCCCGCATGAGGAGTGATTTAAAGGTTAGATGGTACCCTTAGTAGCTATTGCTGCAGTAAGAATGTGTAGAGGGTCACTGTACTACTGGCACTATCTGATGATTGGCTTCTGAAGGGGAGAAACAAGGTTTTTTGGTGCTCTGATGGTGCTCTCCTGGGGTAACACCTTTGGCCCCTTCATAGATACTGAAACAATGACTCACAGGCAAAGAACATGGGATCCTAGTCAAATCACTAATTGCCTTGGGTGTCTAGACCAGGGGTGCTCAAGCCCTGGCTCATGTGTCATCTGGCTTGCAGGGATCCCCATGGAACCAGGAATTTGAAGGCAGGGGAACAGTAGCACCAGATTCCTGTCATATTTCTAGACCCACGGGGAGCTCCATGCTGGTTGAGGTGCTATACACACTCTGGCTTGCAGGGCTGGACAAGGGAAGCCAATGCCAATCCCAGAGCACAGGGGCAGGAAGGGGTGGTGCCAGACCCCAGGGCCCAATCCTGGTGCACGGGGTAGGGAGGGAGTCCTGCTGAGTCCCAGGACCCAATCTAGCCAGTGGACAAGACCTGTGTCACACATCTGGCCTGCGGGGCTTACCAACCCTGTCCACCGAACTTTATGCTGGATCAGGTCCACAGGTTGAACCTGGGATCCAGCTTGTGGACAAGCCCTGTGCCACTTATCCAGCCTGCATGCCCAGAAGTTGAGTACCACTGGTCTACACCAACACTGCCATTTGGGTTAATGAAACAGAAAGATTCACAATTCTGGTAGTCCCTTGTGCGGACACAAAAAGAATCAGTAAATAACACAATATAGACATGCACGCCTGTCTATAGAAGAACCACAAGAAAGACATAATTATGTTTTCATCCACAATATGATCTGTATATCATAAGACCATGTTTGCATTCTGAATGTGAGACCTTCCTAGAAGTAGTCACTTGACAAATAGTAGTGAAATATTTTATAATAAGCTTTGGCCCAATCCTCCTCCAACTAATGGCAATAAGAAAAACTCAGTGGGAGTAGGATTAAGGTCTTCATTTAAGCTTCTAAAATGCTGATCGATGTTAGTGTTAGTTTGAATTTTGAGTAGTTATATGTTCAAACTAAAAATCTTCTGACTGTCCCAGACAGCTGTGACTTGCCACTAGAGGGCTTGCAAGCAGGGGCCTGACTAGGAGTAATAGCTGTGAGTTGTACACACAGGAGGGTGAAGGGAAAGGATGCTGAAGGACTGAAAACTGGGTGGCTTACCTCTGGAGAGTGGCCACACATTTGTGGAACATGAGCTAGGTAACATGGTCAGAGATAAACCTGCCTTGGAGTGGTATAACTTTAAGACATCTAAAGGGTGCTTAAAATTAGTTTCACCTGTTAAACTGTAGACAATTCAAGGGTTAAGAGCTCTAGGAGCTGCCTAAAATTATTGTGTAACAAGGGCATATACATATTTGGCGAGGGTGTGCCCTGCTTCCCTTTAGTGTAAGTTTTTGCCCTGCAGTAGTTACCACTACAACATGAATAATTTTGTCTCTTGATAACCCTATTCTAAATCTGTGTAGCCAATGGCATTCTATACCCTAAACTCAGGTAGTCAAAGATGTGGCCTACAGAGCCCCATCACCTGGCCCCCAGTGCTGCCCTTGGGTCTGAGTTGATGCAAGCGACACATGCTAAATTGGCCTCAAACACAGAGCCCAGGATGAGTTCTGCACATGGAGCTCCCCTTTGGACCTCCCCAGCCTGCTGATTTGGGATTGTATCACATGTGACACTTCCCCCCAGGTCAGTCTGAAACATAAACCATGTGCAACACCCATTCCATCCAGTCTGAGACCTAATTTGCAGGGGGTGACTGTGGGACCAGTGGTGTGCTATCGGTCATGGACTGGCTGGAGCAGGTGCCATATGTGGCATGGGTCCCAGACCAGTGGGGGTTAAGGGTGATATTTGCAGTGCAGGTCCTGGAAGGGAACCAGGATGTGTACTGGCTCCATCATGGAGGGGTTAGGGAAGAGGGGTCTATGGGTCTAATGCAGCCTATTGACTGAGCCTGCACCACTCATCCAACCTTCAGGGCCAGTTGAGTTTGTCACCTTTGCCCTAACCATAACTCCAAGGAGAATTCTGCCTCCTGGTTAAAAACAGACAATCTGCTTGATTTGCATTTTTTCTCGCACCAAACTCAAGACCTTACAGACTGACAAGCCCGTTATCCCATATTAAGTACCTGTGACTACTTTGAATTAACACTTTGTCTCCGAACAATTATGGCTAATTCAACTTAATTGCTATTTAAGCCTAGTGTGTAAATGGCTGAGCTGCATCTGTTTTGATAGGAGTCATATCCTGGCCTTGGTTGTCTGTTTTTAGCCTTGCTCTCTCAAACACTTAGAGGCTAGCAAGTGATTTGTTTTTAAAAGGGATAATGAGTCATGAGAAAACGCAAAACAGAATCATTTACTCAGGTTGACTAACCCTGTCAGAGAAAGGAAAATTCAAGCACTGAGAAGTTAATTCAAAAGGACTCAGAGGGGATCTTATGAAAGTATCTGGTGGCCAAGCTCAGCAGGCCTCTGTACTAACAGGTGGAGAAATATATAGGAAATGCCAGGAAAACATAGTCAAAGCTGGTATTCGGGGACAGAACCAAAGCTGCAAGCATCTAACCAGAAAAGTCCCTGCCCTCCTCTTTAGGAAGGAAGCCAGGAAGAAAACAGACTGTACTCCAAAATGAAAAGGAAAACTGACTATATCCATTTGTTTCTTATGCTACGTAGGCTGAACAACTTCTCCTCCAGGTATACCAACAATACACACAGCCAGGGATAAAATACAGCTAAAGCACCAGTGTTGAGTCCTGGCTTCAATTAAGAATCTTCAGTAAATACAGGCATGCACAAATTGTATCTAAGCAATCCTCTTGGAAAACCAGGAATTGGAAATTTCGTTGAAAAAATATACAGCAAACCAGATAGCTATTTCTATCCCCTCTTCCATTGGGCAACTTACAATCACACTCTAATTGTCAATGAATGCCAATATGAAAGGTCTAGCCATGGACAAAATGTTTGGAACAGACAGTAGAATAACTGAGATTTAATTCATGGCTGTTGTTTGGTAACTCTGGTACAGGCACAACAGCTATTGGCACTTGTGTCTCCTAAGTTGCCTAGCTTCATGATTTTGTTTTATTTGTGTAGGTAATAGGTTTTATATGAATTACACTCATATATATACTCAAACCACTGATTCTAATAGCTACCTTGTTATTTCACTGACTCCTCTCCCAGTGCTGCCTGTTAGTCATTTCTACTAAGACTACCATCCAAGATAGACTGGTGCAATCAGGATAGGGGTAGGATAAAGTTCAAGGTCCTCCTCCTGCTCCCTCCAGTGTTCTGCTATTCTACTGATTATTATTTTGTATACTGCAGTATGCACACATATAGTAGGGGAAAGTACTTTCGTCAAAGAGCAGAACTCTAGCTTAATGATTAGGGTACTCACTTGGAAGGGGGAAGGCTTGGGTTCCACTCCCTGATCTAAAGGGCTATGTCTATATTTTACTTTAAATATTCACTGGAGTAGAATGCATAACAACACTCCTTGGAGATGAGAACTCATATCACCCTTTTCCTAAGGGGTACTCAACCCCCAACCTTTAGGCCTAATCCAGCCTGTAGAGCTAATGCATCCAGCCTGCAGAGCTCCTCACAGGCTGGGAAATTTGGCAGCGGGGAAGCAGTGGCAATTAATACTGCTACCCTCCCGTGCTGCCAAATTCCTAAGACCCACGAAGCTGAGCTGGGGACTGAGCCACACACCCTTCCCCCACACAGCTGGATCAAGGCCAGGCCATGATCCCTCTTCCCCTACACAGCCATATTGGGGCTGGGCTTTCTCCCACCCCACTACATGTGGCTGGATCGGGGCCACCAGCTGGATCCAGCCCACAGAGGGATCAGGCCCTGGCTCATCTGGCCACCAGGGCAAAAAGATTGAGCACCCCTGTCCTAGATGAATGCCTTAACTACTAGACTATGTAGTGATCATCAGGTTCAATAAACACAGACATATGAATGAGAACTAAACAATGAAGTTTATTGTTGGAGCAGTAGGCAACCTCTGCAGACCCTTTGTCTATCTTGCAGTAACTCATAGCTACCACCTGACTGAAGAACCATCTCACAATTTTGCACACTTCTAAATTAGGGAGTATGTCTAAATTATAACTTTTATTTTGACAGCCAAGGGATTCATGTTTGTTATCTGTCCTTCTTGCCCTCTACCATCTGTATTTTAACAGAAAGCAGTGGCTGCCAGCTGCATTTTGTAGGGCTGTAGCATAATAAAGGGGGTATGACTGAGGCACAACAGGCTTCTGTGTCTTTGTTTAGTAAGTGTTAGAGAAATGTTGTAGCCATGATAGTCCAGGTATTATGCAAGGGGCAAAGATATTCTGGGGGTGGTATCTTTTAGTGGACCAAGTACATGATTGAGATAAAGCAAGGTGAGCTTTTGAAACTGAAGAGAATGCTTTGAATTCAAAAGCTTGTCTAACATTTTCCCAACTATCCAGCTGGTTCAATAAAAGATTTCACTCAAAAAATTGTCGTCTTTGATTATTACGAGAATTTAGACCAGAATTTTCAAAAGTGGCTTTTTATTTGTAATTGCCTAATTTAAGTTACTTTCAGCACAATTTTTAAAAATGCTGAGGACCCACAATGCCATTTAAAATTACTGGGAATGCCGGGAGCACATAATTGGTAACAATTTAAATGCTCAAAAACTACTTTCAAATACTTGGGATTTTGTTTGTTTGTTCTTTTCATTTTGGTGCAGGATCATCAGTTTAAAAAAGGGCAGAATCTTAAAGAACATTTTTCACTGCCTATCATGCCAGTGTGCCCATCCATAGCATTGAGATTCAAAACTGGGTAGTACTTAAGCTCCTTATTACAGTATTATTCCTTCTGAAATTATAGTGATAAGAATTATCTGCCAGTAGAACTATGTAGATATTTGATTTTTTTTTTTTAATCACTGGCTGAACTGAAAAAATCCATTTTGGGTCCATTGACATGTGTTGCTTTGTTTTCAGGATGTTATGACATCTTTATAATTACATTTTGACAATTTTCAAAACAAAAATATCATTTCAAAATACAACTCCCCAAAAAAACTTTTGCTTTTATATTTCTAAATATTTTTCCAAATTTGGGCTGAAATTATTTGTGAATTTGGACTGAATAATGCAAATCATTTCAGCCATTCCTGGAGGGGCATTTTTCAGTGAATAAGCTATTCATCAAAAAACCCAGACCTGGTCATATTTGCTACTGAGGAATTTAGAATGAAACAAATAGAAAACGGCTTTTCTCAGTGTAATCCATGCTAAAACCAACTTGACATTACAAATTATATATGCTAGATGTAGAAAAGATGTATTAGGTCATCTTGTCTTTATCTGTGCTGCTGTAGAAATACAGCATATTTAAGTCATTTCTAGGCTATAATTTGAAAGTAAGGAAATGAGGCTTTCATTACATCTCCTTTCTTTATTTTTATACATTCTGTTTCAATTTGTAGTTGGTCCCCATAGCTGAAAGCTCATTTTTGTTTCTTTTTTCAAAAATATGTGATTACTGCTTAATGAGCAGGGATCCTCATTTTCTCTGTTTTAAAATCCCAAATTCTCTGATTAAAAACCCCCAAATCCACTTTTTGACAATTAAAATGAAACACTACTATATATATATAGGTATCAGTTGAACACAATGTTTTATTGATATATTTACAATTTTAAAGCAATTTGGAAGTCTACCAGTGTCTCAATCATTATAATAAAATAAATTCTAAATACCTATATATTAAAGTGTTTGATTCTGGGTTTTTTTATCATAGAAAATCAGAGCTCTCCCTGCCCCCTTCACTCAGCAGGGGGCGTGTCCAGCTGCGTCAGTATCCGCAGATGCTTTGTGGTGCTGAGCAGCCCTGATATGCTGGTGCCCTGCCCCTGCCCATGCCATTGCCCCTCACTCTGAAGCCACAGACCCACCCCCCAGCCCTACTGTTGCCCCTCACTCCCAACCCACAGCCAAGCTGTACCAATACCCCTCACTCCTAACTTGCAGCCCCCTGTCCCTGCCAGTGCCTCTCACTCCTAACCCCCAGCCCTGACATGCCCCTCACCCTTGACCCACAGCTCCTCCAGCCCTGCTGGTGCCCCTCACTCCCAGCCCATAGCCCCCCAGCCCAAGTGTGTGAGAAAGGGAGTGTGTACACAGGTGACATATGAAGGGATGAGGGAGGGCACAGGTTATATGATGGGGGGCATGTATCCCCCAAGATTTCTGTGCCCACAGCAGGGCTGCAGCTGGGCCAGACCAGCTCATGGTAATAGCTCGCTCCATGGCCCAGTGGGCAGGACCCAGTGTGGGAGAGAGCGTTGTACTGTCATGGACGCCAAGGTGAGGTGCAGAGGCATGGAGTTCTGTCCTCCACTGCTGCCGGGCAGGCAGAGGGTGCCTCACCTTGGCTATAGCAGCGCAGTGCTCCCTCTGACACTGGGTCCCACCTGCTGGGTCGCAGAGGTGGCTGCTGCCTGGAACTGGTCTGGCTTGGCTGCAGCCCTGCACCCAGCTGTGGCTGCACCCCATCACCAAGCAGCCCCTTGCAGGCTGGAACTGTGCCAGTCTGGAAAGGGAAACCTGCAGTTTCCCACATTTTTCTCTTTTAAAGGAGAAATCTGTTATTTTTTCCATTAAAGGAGAAAATTCACAGTTTTCCACAGCAAATAGAAAATCCAGATCCCTGTTAATTAGGTATAAGCAAACAATAAGGTCTTAAAATCTTCAGATTGCAAATTTACATTGTTTACCTACACAAACAACCTTCCATATGTAAGTAGTCCTGTTTAAATCAATGGGATTACTTACAAGAGTAGGATCACAAATATTCCTCAGTTTCGGAAGCATGGCAGTCCGAACTATCATAAGTCAAAGTTAATGGTGCTATACATATGCCTTTACTTATGGCAGCTAATATGCAGTCTGTACTTGCTTCTGCTAATCGATGGTAGAAGAGGGTGGTCTTACACTTCAAGAGCTTTGTGATTTGGGGCCAGCCAGTTCTGCATGGTAACTTAATCCAGCTGGAAAGTGGCCATGTATTTTTTCTGAGGACACACAAGACCTAAGAATGAAAGGCTGTATTTTTTTTACAATAGTGTAAGAGTGATGTTGTAGCTGTGATGGTCCAGAAATTATGCGAGAGGGAAGGATTTCTTAGGGTGATATCTTTTAATGGACCAATTGTGTACTTGGGATAAAGTCAGACAAGCTTTTGAATGCAGGGCATTCTTCATCAGATTTCAGTGAGACCTGACAAAGAATGTATTGCATTTGAAAGCTTGTTTAGCTTTACCCCAACTACTTAGGTGGTTCAATAAAAGAGATCATCCTAAGAGATCCTTGCTTCTTGTATATTCTTTTTTCAGTCAGGGAAAAAGCTACAGTTCATATTATTTTTCAAATTTGCGTTTGACTTAATAAATGGTGTTATGTGGAAAAGGCCTGAAAAAATCTATATTTGGCATGTAATTACTCTTTGGCTGCCCTCTAGACAATCTATTTTCTTTGAAGAAGGATGATCTTGGGATTATGGCACTGGGTTGAATTCTTCTTTCAATTCTTCTTTCACTTTCTGTGAATGACTGAATAAAGCCCCAGGCCTTGTCATACCTTAGATTTAGGACTTTAGGACTGAGGTATTAAGTGCACTTAAAAAGCTACTGTCTCAGCATTCAAGGAGTAAAACGTGTGCTAAGTGCCACTGAAGTGTAGCAAAGTTCAGGCTTTTCTGGTGAGGAGTATGTCCAAATCATAGTACCGAATATGTGTTGGGCTAATGTCTGACTCTGCTCCACAAAAATAATGATTAGGAGACTCCACTGGGGGGGGGCGGTTGAGACTGACAAACAGCTGTCAGTTAGAAAGTTTTCTGAGCAGTCGCACAGTATAATCTAAATAAAACACATCCTAAGTGCTAGGGCCATTGAAGACTCCAGTGCACTGTTGTGTGCTGCAGATGCTGGGACCAATAATCAGCTGTCTGTTGCTCCCAGCCCCTCCATTGTACTGGAGTGGTTCAAGACTCTGGTGCAATGCAGGAGGCTGAGACCGACAAAGTGTTTGTTAGTTCTCAGTGTGTCCTCCTTTTCCTCTACATCCCTGCCCCATCCACCAGAGTGAACCCTTGCAGGGCACCGGCATCTTCAACAGCTCCAGTGTTTAGAATGTGTTTTATTTAGATCACAGTAAGCATTCCGTGTGATGCACAGAAAACTTTTTAGCATGTAGTAATACTTACTGCGATCTAAATAAAACATGCCCTAACCCTCAAGTACCTCTGTAAAATGGGGCTGCTATGGTTCTTTAGCTCATGTAATATAGGCCTGGACCTTTGAACGGATGATTTAGGGTTCTATTCTGAGGTCAGATTAGACTCAAAGGATCTCAAGGGTCCCCTTTGGTCTTCAAACCTACAGAAACATGAGCTGTATCTTTACACAAAATATTGTTATTTCATTTTTAATAAGTACTAAGCAAATCAAAGAATGCTTGGAAAGCAAATGCAGATGAGCTGACTGCACCATCCACTACAATGCTATAAGCATGTTTTTGCCGTCTCTGAAAAAAACAGGCTGGAGTGTTGAATCTGATCCAGTAGCTTTAATATTCCATCTACTAGAAGAACTAAACAACTTCATTTATATTTCAAATGTTTCAAATCAATATTTCCCTTCATTTTGTATGACCCCCACCAGCATAACCACAATAACTGAAAATTTAAGGAATAGATTGCCTGTTATGAATAATTTAAGCCTGTCATCAGGGAAAGCAAATTGTGAAATAGTGCTGACAAAAACAATGTTTATATGTTTATATTAAGGAATAAACCTTTACAACTCCATCTTGTCTAAGTTAGCTTTTAAAATCCTGTAGACTCTTTTCCCATTTTAAAGGTCATTCAGACATCTCGGCCGGCAAATGAAACATGCAAAGATTACTTCAGTTCTCAGAGAATTTCTGAACTAATCTGGAAATTAAATAAATAAATAAATAAAAACTACCGATACCTATGAGTGGATTCATTAAAAGCTGGTGTAGCACACTAGGGGAGCCCCAGAATCGCCTCTGCCCTGCTCTGGCCAGAGGCTCTGGGGAGAATCTGCAAGGGGTGCTGGGCTAGGCATGTTCCTCTTTCTGGACAACTGGGGACCCCTTTGGGGGAAAAGGAGGAAACTGTGCATTGCCACCTGCTCCTAACTAGTTGGGGGGACATGGCAGGGGGGCAGCAAGGAGCACGTGCAGACGGAAGACACCTGCCTACTGCTGCTACTATCTACTGCCATGCAGCTTGGGGCTGAGGTAGAATAGGAGAAGCTTTGGGGCTCCCTCTGTGTCTGGGTCAGCTGGGGACAGTGGCAGTGGACAGCAGCAGTATGGCCACACTGCCTAATTCCTAGATCTACCCCTGCTTATACCTATTTTAGAAAATGGTCACTGCCCTGAGGTGGGCACATCTTCGTGTGTGAATAAGGCTAAAGAAGCTAGGCTGAAGTCAAATGTGATAGTTTTTATTGTAACACAGCCAGGTTACTGAAAACTTAGCTACTTTATCAGAATTGTCTTTAGAGATACTAAGCCTTGGTGCTCTGAGAACATCTGAGTTTAAGAGCCCTGGGGTGTGCTTGGTTTGGGCTTCCTCCTCAGATTCACAAAAGTAAATCTTTTAGGGAAGTTTAATGCAGAAAGACAGGCGGTGTCAATGTCATGCCTATTCTGCATATATGGGGATGTCGTTTGCTTCCTAGGATGAAGTCAGTGAATCCACCGTTCACTTCCTAGGGTGAAGTCTGTGAATCCACCCACTTTGAGTTATGAGGGGCGAGCCCAACACCATCCTAACAGGACACATTTTCATGCTTGGCTCACTGATATTCAGAAAAAAGGAGCGTTTTCCTATGTCAGGACATTCCTTCATCCAGTGAACAAATTTAAGATCACAGTCCAAAACGGCTGTCTCTGACTAGGCTCTAACACAATGAAACTATCAGCCACAAAAAAGGAAGTGGATGTGGTTCCCTGAAGGCCATGATTTTGTCTAACAGAAAAAGAGTGATTAGGGAGACCTCTGGCAAACTAAACATAGACAAGACTTTTGCCCAACATGCATTATATTCTATATTATGAATCTAGGATCAGATACCAGAAATTCTCTGAATTATGCAATAAACTGGGAGTTAGGTAAGAGAACTGATTGGATAGGGAATATTAGGGAAAACATCACTTTTGGAGGATGGACGAGCTGGTGTTTTCTCTTGATATATTTATTTTTCTGCCTTGCAAATAGTGGGGGAGTGATGAGTAAGAAGTAGGCAGCTCCACTGGAATCTAGGAGTAATATGTGGCTGTCATATTCTCCTGTCTCCCTAATATCACAACCACTTCCTGCTGTTGACTGTTTCTGATTATCTTACACCTATAAAAGGTTGGTGTGTGCCGCTCCTTAAGCTGGCAAGAAAGGTGTCTCACAGCACCCTTCTTGCTATATGGTCTTCCTAAATCTGAGCTGTTGCATCTTCCCCTGTAAAACACATCATTTGTTGATTCTACAACACATAGATTGTGATATGTAGCAAATGAACCAAAAATAATTTGCTTCATTAGTGTAGCACATAATTATATTACACGTGACTGACAAGCTGCTGGGGATTGTGCAACCTCTTAGCGGCACAATGCTTCTTCTCCATTTTCTCTCTCAAGCACAACACTTAAATTCAATCTCTACCACATTACTTTAAAGCCTAGTATCAATTTTTACTCCTTACACTGGGTTTTCACTGCCAGACTCTCTTGAAAGATAAAGAACTCATTAAAAAACAATCTCTAACAAATGCATATAAATGTACTATAGATTGAAAACTGACAATTCCCTTGACAAAACAGTTATTACATCTCTCATAGTCATACTGCCACCTGCTTATGTGGCTTGCAGGCAGGACAACTGCCCTTGGCTGTTGCCTATGAGTCTCCTAGGATTAAATTTCTGGGATAATTTTTTTGTTGTCCCGTTAGCCCTATTCTTAAGATATCATTTACATTATGAAATCTACTATGTATGTGCAAAACATATGAAGAGAAAAAAAACCAACATGTTCTATATATACTGCCTTACAGGTTACTGGGAATTTCCAGCATCCAGGACACTGCACAAGATGCTAGAAGTGCAGTAGACTAATTCTAGTCTACTGTGCTAATGTGCTGATGCACTGCAGAATTAGTCTACTAAGCATTAGAGTCACATAAAAAATGTCCACCGGGGCTACTGCACAGTAGCGCCGATTAGGGCACATTAAATTAGTACCTGTTATGACAAATACTAACTTAATGCGCTGTAATTACGGCACATTAATTCATGTGTAGCTGTGCCCACTTTGGTGGAACTATAAGCTTCATGGTTAGATGTCAGCATTTCAATAGTATTCACATAGTACACAGAAAAGCCCAAACCTTGCCCCATAATGTGCAAGTTTCATTGTACCATCTGAATTGGATTCTTTCCATATTCTAAAATCCCTGGTAGAAAACTAAAAGAAATTTACCCAGCAAAGACAATACATACAGAAGCAAGTCTCTGGATTTTAGTGTGAGTTTGGTATGTAAATACCTTTTATAATCTATACCTAAAAGCTTTGTTATTAATCTGAAGCCTTTAATGACAACACGGGTAATATTCCATTTCACCATCCTCTTCTAATCCACTAGCATTATTTTAGTTTTATCCTGTTTTATGTATCACATGTTACTAAGCAAAACACTGGAAAATCTAATATATTACACTGGATATTACACTATGTTTTAGCGACTAAGGTACCTCTTTTGGCTTGAGACATGTAAGGAAAATAACACAGGTAATTTAAGGTTAACCCAGGATTGTCAGCAAAACCACCTCTACTAGATTAATCCTATAAAGTGTGTTTTATGAAACATTAATAACAACAAAAATGTAGGCCACAGCAGCTTAAGCATGGTATTTTTTAGTGGGTACAGCTACACAAGATGCTTTACTGCACATTAGACTAATGCACAGTAATGCATCACTGTCTACACGTGTGGCAATTACTGTGAAGTAGATTAGTTTGTGTCATTTGCTGGGACCAATACATACAGGTACAAAAAAGAAATGCATTAACTAATGTGCAGTAGTGCACATTGGGTGCAAACTGTGCCCAGCCTCCTGCTTGGTGCAGAGCCACATAGCTAGAAGTTTGTGCAACCATATGTCAGGGACAGCTCATCGGCTGTCCCAGATGGCCTCCAGACCCATGGCCTGACCCCTGGGGCCCATGCCAGCTTCTGCCTGCCCCCTGGGCACCGTGCCCCACCAGTGTATTCCCCCGGCTCTGCCCCCTGGGGCTGTGCCAGCAGCTGCCTGCCCTGTAGGCTCTGTGCCCCATCACTACAGGTATGTGCTGGGCCCTGCAGCACTGCAAACTCCAGGACTCACACAGGTCGAGACTATCTCCCAGCCACCATGTCTTACCCCAGTGGGTGCATGCTAGCCGACACCAGCACCTGGAGTCCCAGCCTGACCCTCTGAAATCCCTGGTAGCAGCTGCCATGGAGGTCTCCCTGATGTCAGGTGCCAAACTCGATGGAGCATGAGACTGTGGACTACACTGCAACCTAGGGTGACACAGCGGTCCAGAAGCAGTTTAGCCATGCAATCCAGGCCAGCATGCACATATACACGGTCATGGCAGGCCACGTGCTGGAGCATGGCCACCAATGCCATGAGAAGGTCATGGCCCTGTAGGCCCAGTGGGTCCAAGTCAGGGACCACAATCATCAATTCATGGCTGCCCGTAGATCCATGCCCTTTCAGCAGCAGCTGGACCAGATCCTGGGCCCAACAGACCCTGGCGAGGCCCGCCATGTCTATTCCAGCACTGGCGGGCTGCTGGAGCCTGCACCATGGCCCAGCAACCACGAGGGCTCAGCAGGGGAGGGCCCCTTGGGTCTCCAGCACCAGGTCCCATCATGCTCTCTGGCTGCAGCCTCACTTGGTAGCTTGGGCAGCCTGGGCCACCACCTGCCCCGCCAACTCTCGCAATGCACTCTAAGCAAGGAGGACAAGCCAGGGATGGCCCCAGCAGTGAGCAGTTCCAGCTACTTCCTGGAGCGGGTGATTGCCCAGGTGGCCAGCTGTGCTGTGCTTCTGGATACCGCAGGCAGCCAAACCACTTCATTGTAGCCAGGGACCGAGTCCAACTGCCAGGAGCACCTGCCATGCCCATCCAGTAAGCCCCACACAGGGAAAAGGGCCGAGGAGGGAAGGGGGCACTGCAGCCACCCATGCCCATGCCAGCTCACCCACCCACCCCCAGGCTGCATGCTTGGAGCCAGGGACCCCACACCCAGGGGTTGGGAGGGCTGAAAGTTGCACTCAACCAGTGCACAGCTCTGGCCCAGGCACCAGTTGAAGAGTGCCTGGTCTGGGTCAAGCTGGCTGATGTAGGGGCATATGAGCTACACAGCAGCAGTGGGTAGATGGGGTCCCCAGTGAGTAGGGGTGGAATGGTCATGTCGCCCAGTTGCGGGTCCACCAGGGCTGGCAGGGCGGAGTTCCAGAAAATCTGGGCATCGTGGGTGCTGCAAGTCTAGCCCACGCAGATGTTCGTGAAGGCACCCCAGTAGTCTGCTATGGCCTGTGGCATGATGCAGTAGAAGCCCCACTGGCTGTAATAGGGGTGGTCTGCTCCAGGTGATGGTGATGGGGATATGTGTCCCATTGAGGGCCCCAATGCACTGGAGGAAGTCAAGTGACCAGAAGCCCACCACTACCTCCTTGGCAACCTGGAGCATGGTTTGGGCCACTGCAGACCTCCAGGATGCCTCCCTAGCAGTCATTTTGCCCACCCTGACAAAGTGGCTGATGTAACGTAGGCTGGTGGGCATGGCGAGCTTCAGGAGAGTGATGGCCACCTGGGTCTCCACAGGGAAGGGTGGGCATATGGTGGTGGGCTGGCGCTCCAGGTGCAGACCGAGTTGCTGGACTAATTCCTGGAACGTGGCCTGGGTCATCTGGAATGAGTTCAGTCACCGGTCACTGTGGTAGGTACAGGCTCAGAAGTGGTGGGACCAGAGCCCAGGAGCTCATGGACAGTGGCCACAGCGCCATCCATGTGGCCATTGTTGGCATCCCTGCCAGGGTCCAGGAAGCAGCCCAGGGACTGGTAGCTGATAGTTTGGGGTGGGGCTGAGGCTGGGCCCCATGCTCAGGCACGCAGATGTACAGCAGAGTGGGGTGGATGGGGTTGAGACCCACCCAGGCCAGGTGGCGGTCAGTGCGGTTGCAGAGCACGGTGAGTACAGTGGTAAGCAGAAGACCATGGCACTGGTCATCACTGCTGAGGGCTAGACTAGGAGCAGCCATAGCGCACTGGGCACATGATCTGGGGACAGTGTCTCGGAGGGCTATGCCAGTAGGCTGCAGACTGCTCCAGGCCAGAGAAGCATGTGGACAGGGAACAAGTTGTGGGACAGCCTTTTAAAGGGCACCCCTAGCACCCGGGCAGCTGTGGCTGGAGCCTGGAGCTCCTCCTGGCTGCTGCAGGGGGGCAGAGCAGGGCAGGGGCAGCCCTGGACCTGACTGCTCCCATTGGGTGCAAATCTGAGCTCGAAAGAATGCATGTTCATGGCCAAAGGTTATTGTGGCTCAATTTACTGCGCAGTAAAATTCAGGTACATTAATTGCACGTGTAGACTCACCCAGTGATTTTCAACCAGGGTGCCTTGGCACTCTGCGGCACCTTGAGATCCTTTTAAGGGTGCTGCAAGCTGCCACCCAATGTTACCACTGTTAGGTTTACAAACATGACTCACAACCAGAGATTTCAAATAGGAATCCATTGTTGTGGTTCTCCACAGTTCTTTGCAACAGGAAATCTTCTCTATGATTCTTTTGTAGTCAAAAGAGTGAAAACTAAGAGCTGGCATATTTCAAGGGGTGTTGTGAGTCAATCCATGGATGATGCTACAAGTCTATTAAGGTTGAAAACTATTGCTCTAACAGTAGCCATTGGAGTTAAGGGACATTACAAATCCGATCTTCAAAAATATTCTCTTCAAGATATGTGGATATCTAAAGCTCACTTGGAGAACAGAAACAACCAGACAAATATTTTTAGACATTTTTAAATTTAAAGAATTAAGGCACCCAACAGGGTTTACATAAGAATATGAAATGTTAAAAGTATCTCTGAGAAACTTTCCTCTTATCAATACTGTAATTGCTATCTGTGGTGAAGGTAATCTGATACAAGAAAGTCGTCAAAATCTACAATGATCTCTTTTGGATAAAGGGAGCAAATGGCCACAATATACAACACCCAGTTGGTTACATGAGGCTTTCTCAACGTTATGGTCCCCTGTTCTCTGAGTGTTAGGAAACACCCTTCAGGCTCTTCATATCAAAATACTTCTTTAATAGAAAACAAGTTAAAAATTGTAATGCTACCCTTCATCCCACTTCCCATACAACTGTTTTTTCTTATTTTTTTGCCACCACTTCAACAGGTAGGCAAATGCAAAACAGAGGTGAAACACACTATAGTTTTCATTTACGTGTGAACTAGGCTCACTTATAGATAGATCTTTGTAGAATGTTAGCAGTTAAAAACAACATTCTTATACTCTGTTGCCTATTTATTTAGACAAATAGTTCAAGGACCAGGTTCTCACTCCCAGCTCAGCCCCATTAGCTTTTTCCCTAGACTGCAGTGGAAAAAGGGATGTATCCTGAGAGACAAACTGGCAAGTCTCATTATAAAAGGTCACCCCAGTGTGATTTAAATTTCTCACTGCTGACTTTGTGCAGTTCAGTTTGCTCTTCCCACTTGAAGAGCCATTCCAGGGGCACGTGAAGATTAGGAAAGGTGTTCACCAGGCATTGCAGGTTTGAGTAGGGTAGAGGGACTGACCCGCAGTGCAATGCATACAGTGTGAAAAGCTAGAGCCAATTAAAACATGATGAAGCTACAGAAATGCAGCCAAGATCAGTAAGTTTAGAAAAAATAACCCCAAAACAACAGATGGAGAAAATTTGATTCCCTGCATTGCCCAGGCATGTGTCACAGCGGGTGCATCTAAACGAGATGCTATGTCACCAGAGCAATGAGCTGTGTCACCATAGCTCATTGCTATGGCAACATAGCATCAGCGGCCACGAACCGTGACACCGACACTACTGCGCAGTAGCAACAAGTGCGGTAACTACTGCACAGTCTGGCACACGTGTAGATGCTCCCACTGAGTAGCAGCACCACGCATCAAGTAAACCCTAAAGAGTGCTCTTCAGAGGTAATGAATTTAATGCACTGGTCTGTACGAAAGATTAAGAGCAGTTTGATAGATTTCAACTCTCTGCAGTTCCTATTTGCTTGCTTGCCAGTACTCTCTAAATTGGCCTAAACAAAAGCACTATAGCAGTAACACGAGATCAAGGAAGTTAAAATTAATATGCCTGTAATGACTTTGGTAAATACTGCCTCAAAGTCTAGTTTCCTGATGCGCAGGAGAGTTAAATGGAATTAACTTTACCAAATATAAGCAGAAACAATAAAGAGACCTGCTACTGTTCTGTCTCTGGTAACTGGCATTAAAATATATATAGTGTTTGGGGAACTGGAGCTGTCCTCCAGTTCAATAAAACTAATGCAATTAAAGAATAGGAAGACTGTTTTTCCCCCTGCTTGCAGTTTAAAATGAGAGCTTCCTAAGACTCCTGACCATTGCTGGAATCCAATTCAGGACCTTGGCTTATCAAATTCAAAGCTCTGGCACTATGCCTTTAAGGTATTAAAGTGCTACTCATTGCACCAGCTCTGTCTCTAAATGTTTCTATATAACTTTAAAGTGCAGGCACCCCATTTTGGAACTGACAAGTGTTCATTTTGTATCAAAATGGAGTCACCCAATGTATGCAGCTTCAGACAGCATGTCTTTTCATGTGAGACAACAAAGGAAAATATTTTCAGTACAAAAATATCTCCTTTTAACAAATATATTAAAAAAAAAGCCTGTCTTGCTTTGCAGGAATTCACACCTACACAAAGCTCCAGGTTTCTGAGGACCCTGTGGAGCAAGTTTCTTATTGTGTAATTCATCCAAGGACAGAGAATCTGCTGGGCTAATGAGCTCTCCTGCAGCCTCCTCTTCTGCAGGTGATTCCCTAGAAGCACAATCTTAAATGAAATACTGTAATGCTAAAAAAAGAAAAAAAAATTGTCAAGGAAGCTACAATCGTGCTAAACTGACTTCACTAAAAGCATGTGCCTGCAGATTTTTAGTTAGTCAATGTGAACTGAATTATTTGCTAGATTTCTTTCATGGTGAAGGCCACATTTTGAGTATTATATCATGTGAGCATATCAGTCTTTCAGGTTAATGCAACAGATTACTGATGTGGCATCTTGCACGTAAATGTCCTGAAAATGACCCTGACCACTGGGATGATTGGAAGGGTAAAGATGAAGGAGCTGTTCCTTTAGGCTTAAGGTACAGTTTAACCCTTGGCAGGCAGTCTCTCGCTCTTCCTATCCCACTGCTAATTTCTCCATGTGCTACTTTGTCATTCGGGCATCCAACAATGCTCATTAGACAGTGTGTGATAAGTCTCAGTACTTCATGTCTGTGGCAAAATAACTGATCTCTCCAAGATGCAGTGGTGATCCTTTAGAATGTATGGGAGATGAAACTCTCTTATGGTGTCTAGTGTAATAGGTGATCAGATGACAAATATGGAAATGATCTATCACTTACAAAATAATATCACAGTGGAAAAGGGCCCAGAAGCAGGAGGTAGGGAAGGAGGAGGGTTTAATTATATTTGCCAAGAACAGATGTTCTGAAGAGAATGGTCAGCCTGATTATTTACTGCCTGTTCAGAAGCACTCAATGCAATCTGAGACAAAGATCAGGCTCTGAGATATGGTGGTTGAGATTGCTGTAACAGGGAACCTAGCCTTGAAGTCAAGTTCATGTTGAAGTACAAAATTACCTCTCCAATTCATGGTTTACTTGTGAAAATGAAAAGGGTAAGAGACATATTATTAATGTTGGCATTAACGGAGGTAGCTGTTTTTAGATATTTGGTATTTCAGGAATGTGAGTTTAGCAGTCATTATTAGAAGAAAATCTTACTACACTCTTCAGCAAACTTTCCAACATTGAGCAGATGGTTACCCTATTACCAACCATTTGCATTTAACATATTGTAATGATTTATGTACCACATGCCACTGAGCAAAGCAAAAACAGTCAGTGGCAACTAATTAGTTGAGTGTGAAGACACATATCTCAATGTACATATCCTTGTTGTAACCAAATTTTCTCTTTTTTGATAGTTTACAGGTTTAATATGCAATGCAACAGAAATATGGATGGCAATTAAACCTGAACCATGACGTCCCTCTGCCATTGTGATAGCACATGTAATTTGTACTCGCATTACATTTCGTAGCAGGATTACCACTATAAGCCTGTGCCTTGGGGGTTGAGGAGGGCCAGTTTTCATAGTTCTTTCACTCCTGAAGATCTCAGGAGGCTGCTGAATCAACAGGGATGAAGTGGGGAGGTGAGAAGATTCCTGGGATGAAGCGGGGAGGTGAGAAGATTCCTGACAAGAAAGTAAGATCCCAGAGTATTGCTTTTTGAATATCTGCCACCAGCACAGGCTAAACATGTAAATTAATTACCTGTAGAATAACAAGATATTATTATTGAAATGGGATTCCTAAGTTCAAAAACCTCTGTGTTCTTCAAAATTTAAAGGCCAGAGTCTGGTTCTCTGTGGGAGACATGGCTGAGTGCAAAGAACCTTCAGTGGTGTGTCCAGAGAGTGCAGTTGCTATTATCTTCCAATCCCAATGCAGACAGCTTCTGGTTCATAGCTCCCACCCACCCCATCCCTCAACTTCTGTCCTGTTTAACCAAGCTAACCAATACACAGCTGATCCTCTGCAAAAGGATTGTAGCACAGTATCTGCAGAAGCCAACAAACTTTTTACTTACATCAGATGAACATTCTCCCAGGAACTCCATATGGAGTTAGACTGTACTGTACTGTAGGATTTCCACCTTCCCTCACATGCATCTTGCTTGCAAAACCAGAATCCTCTCTCAGTTCATAACACCGCTCAGGTCTTTTTGCCTTTGCAGCTCTCTCGCTTTTCGTAAACAATATTTATATTAAAACAACACAAACTTTGTATTGAAAACTGAGCCTGTCATACAGCCTAGTTAAACAAGATGAGTAAATCTATATTTTACTGAAGATCTTTTGAGCCAACTCAGATATACTTCCCTTATTTAGGCTAGGGAGAGACATTAAATATAAAATGGTTTAAGTGATCGGAAACTGGTTTAAACCTCTAACAGAACATAAGTTCAGTGCACGTAAATCAGTTTCAAAATGGAGGAAACTGGTGTAAGATAACCCTGGTTGAATGTGCATCAGACATAACTGATTTGGGTCAAACTGGTTTATACAATATCTATCCCAGGCTCCTTCCTGGTTTAAGTTAAACCAGAGTCCTCCAGAATCCCAGATGCTTTGCAGCTCTGCGTGGGGCTGTCTGCTCCAGAGAGCAGAGCTGGTCCCACCCCCCTGCTCCCTGGCTGGAGCTCCAGCAGAGACTGCAGGTACAGCAGGGTCTGGCTTTTCCCTGCCTCATCTCCCCGTGCTGTTCGCTGCTCAAGCAGGGATCCCCTCCTCCCTTCCATCTCCCATAGCATGAACCCCAGCCCCATGGACCCTAGGCATGTGGTATGCTAACTAATGGTGAGAGGTGTCTGTGTGTATGTCTCTCCAATTTCACTGGGACAAGCAGATAGAACGGTGTATGCTTAGGGCTTTTGGAGCTATTAAACAGGTCAGCTGGTAATATCCCTCCTTCCTTTCTTGGAAAAAGCTGTTTAAGAAGAGCTTGAACTAATGAGAGAGGCTTTTGTTTTGTTAATGGTATGATAAACACAGATAAACCCTACTGGCTTCCTTGCCTGTCAGTTTGCTGCAGACAGTATGAAAAAGCAGGGAGAGGGAGATTGAAAACTCCAGATCAACAGATGCCTGCATTGCATGCACCCCCTTGCCTCAGAGCACTAGCCCAGGGTTGGGGTCTAGTAATACTCTCACCCCTTGAGCAGTGAGCGGGGAAAAGCCTGGGACGGTGCAGGCAGACCTCCCTAATCAGAGCGTCTTGCTGGGGCCTGGCCACACCCCCCTACCCCCCAGCTTAGCCCTATAAAAGGGAAGGGAGGACTGATTTAGCACCCCCAGCTTCTAGCCTGAGCTACTGCAGGCATGTGCCTGCATTTCTTCAGTCCAGAGGGGATGTCAGTACAGTTAAGGACCAGTTCAGCCTAGCCAAGTTAGACTAACCTGCAAAGATTGAATCAGCTCAGGCTCAGGCTTTTTGACTGTCTGTTCCTAGCCTTAGAGGTAGGTCACTGTTACTAGTTGGAGGGGTTAGAAATCAGGCCCATGAATCTAGGGCTGCAAATGCCAGGAATGTGATGAGTCAGGTGAGTAAAACAAACAGGATTTGGCCTAATTTTGCTCTTTACTACAACACAGTTCACTCCTATATGAATATGTTCCTCAGCATGTGTAAAACCTGAAATCAGTGGAACCACACCCATTTACTGCAGCTATCAATCTGGCCCATGTGTGAGGAAAATGTAGAAAAGGTAGAAGGTTGTTTTTCAGGTTTTATATAGAAGCAGTGTTGGATTCCTTCATTTGGTATTTCAATTTTTAAAAAAACATTTACATTAACTCTTCCTTTTTACTTCCATCACTCTCAAAAAACAAACATAGAAACAACCTTCCTCAAGCAAAATTTGGATCTGATACAGATTAGTTTTATACCCGTGAAACTTTATCCACTTCACACAGGTACCTGAAGATACCTGAGACCAGAATGAGGCCTACTGTCATATTATAATACTTCATTTCATGTAATTTGTAGAGAGCAGTACACAGTGGGCGTGTCTACATGAGACGCTTTAATACATATTAGCCTAATTTAATGCGCATTATGGGTGTACGTCTACATGTAAGCGCCTTTAATGCACATTAAAAATGGTGAAATTAGGCTAATCACACCTAAATTTGATACCTGCAAATGCATGTATCGAACTTAGGCACTATTAGTTAAAGCGCATTAACTCATGTATAGACTGATTCCACACTAACTTTCGTGCTAGGTCTGCCCAGCCACTAGGGGCATAAGGCAGGCCTGCAGGGACTTGGTACTAACTTTAGAGCTGAGAGCACTAATTTTAATGCCATGTTCCTGCACATGTAGACACCTGCAAAATCACTTAATGCACATTAGCTTATGCGCATTAAATTTAGTTGCGCTCAAATGCATGTGTAGACATGTCCAGTATTTACTACAATGGAAGAACAGAGGATGAAACCTGCCTTTAGGTAAGATAGAAAAGTTAACTTTTCCAGACAGTTAACTCATTTGACTTCTTTGTTTAACCCTCCTAAGCAATATAGCTGCAATTAACGATGAACTCAGATAAATTAGACTTTTCATTAAATTGATTTTTAAAGTTCTTCAATTATTTCCATATATCACAGCAACAGAAAGATTCCTCATTTGTCACACCTAACAAAGACATTAACAGAGATAATAATCATCTGCTAAGAAAAACAAGTGACCATTTTAGGCTTAACCACTGCCTTCTGATGCATTTCCTACACTGATGGGTATCTAGGAAAAATTAGATCCTGAGCATGTGTAATTCTCTTCCATAAAGAAAAGCACAAAAATAACTGCACACATCTCATCAGACTAGTAATGGTGGCCAAGATTACACATAATACTTGCCTACAGCTGGGAAGGGACCAGAATGATCATTATTACTAGACAGCTGCTGACAATACAATGACAACACATATACTTCAAATACTCTGCATGATTTCGACTGTTAGTTCCTTTGACTAAAATTCTCAGATAGTTGGTCCCTGTATGAACAGTTAAGAAGGGTGGTAAGGACTGCCAAGGTTGGCTTTGACAAACCAACTTACACTCTTTTCTTTGGGCTACAGATGGACAAGAATACCTGCAGTACAGTAATTCTACCCAGCTCTTAGTGCACGCTTTACACGTGCCTGGTCATAGAAACTGGGAACAGCATGGTTACAGAAGCTCTATGGAAGCTCCAGGCCAGAGAAGGAGTCCTTTTATGCAGGGCGTATATTTTTCACAGGCCATTCCAATCTCCTTTAAGATCCTTCTGGTATCATAGTGGTTTAAAGTGGTCATAGGACAAAAGGAAATCAGCCACATTATCTCTGAATCACCATGGGCACTGGTAGACATGGAAAAACAAACAAACAGCGCTTTACTGGAAGAGGAAGCACGTTAATTTGACCTGGCTCCCCAGTGTCAGTATAGATCAAGTACTTCAGCAGGGCTTTATGGCATTTTTATGTAAAGCTGAATCAATCAGCTATTAGATAAAAGTGCAAAAAAGCCCTGCTAAAGCATGCAATTTATAGAGACGCTGGGCAAGCCAGGTCAAACTAATGCAATCCCTCTTTGGGGCATGTTCTGCACTCGGTGCAAGCATGTACCGAGCTGAGAGTAAAGCAATGTTTTTTTTTTCACGTCTGTAAGCAGTCCACATTAAGATTGGTAAGCATGGCATTTAAAGCACTGAAAAAATGGATGGTTTGAATTTGAAAAGGCTACACTTTATTTCAATATAGAACATGTAAATACTAGTTGCTACGTATAAAATAGTTGAAATGATTTAAAATTTTAACTCAGAATGAAATATACGGATATAGCTTCAACTTCAACTTGAGGGACTGCTTGGTGCTTGGAAACTTTCAGAACTGTGAGTCAGTAGATCTGCAAGTTTATTTAACTGTTTATGTTTGCCTGAACTCTCTGAAAGAAAAAGCTTTTAAAAAGAAAGATTCTGCTAAGGATGATTTATAGTTGAATCTCTGAATTTATTCAGAAAGGTCTTTGGAGGTTTTCTTGACCGTGTATTGTATTACAAAGTCACATAGAAGGGAAATTTCGATTTCCTTTCATCAGGATTTTCACTTATGCCTCTCTAATGTTCACTGACAATGTGGCTCATACTCACAAAAGTGATTGGTTCTACTCCTGACAAAAGCACTGATCCTGGAACATACTGAGTGTTCTCAAAAGGGAACTCTGTGGTTTTTAAGGAAACACTTGACACTTCACAAAAAATAAAGAGCAAGCAAATGCTATGTTGTAAAGGTGCTTAGTGGAGAGTGATAGTTTAAATACATCAGTATCCACACTGGCACAGAAGAAAATAAAGATCCAATCATGTTCTCAAATGCATTGTTCCATTCTCTCTACCATGGATGGTTGGCGCTTTCAAATTGATCTTTAAGCATATTCATAATTCTTAAATACTAGCATGGAAGTTGAAAACAAAAAATTATTTGACCATGTGGAACAGGCTAGAGTAAATTAACATACCTTTCTTAAAGACCGTTAACAGGGGTGGATGAATACTGAAGTCATTTAATTAGTTCAATTCATGGTGTTTTCTTTAAAAGGCTTGAAGTGTTCATAGAAAATGAGAGATCTTCTTCCTTAATGACATACTAGAGTAGATCTAATTTTTTTCTATTTACACTTGGGAGTTAGGGATAAACTGACGAGCTTTTAAATACATAAGTTGTTTTTTTTTGTCCTCTAATGAAGTTCATAATTTAATTGGAGAAATTATTAAATACATTCACTCTAAATATGAGTAAAAATCTCAAAGGAAAACAAGATGCGTATGCAAGCGTTTTCTTTGTAAATTAAGGAATCTTAAGTATTGTAAACATATATTTGAAAAAGAGAATGGGCCTCAGCTGTCCACTTGAAACCTTGTAGTTTGCATATCTTTACTTTGAGGATTTAGGTTTAAACTGAAGCTGAATGGGAAAATTTCCTATTAAAATTAAAGGAAAGTCCCTCTATAATTTACAGTTTCTGTAGGGCCAAATTCTACTTTTGGGCACATTACAGATTCATGACATTAGACCAAGGTTTCCAGATTTACATCAGTGTAACTGAGGGCAGGATTTAACCCATTTAATCCATTTGGAACACAGGGAATTTGTGTATCATCGAGAGAATACAAGCAATATAGCCTAACATAATCTGAGCCATTACTTTGTGAACATCCTCTGCAATTTGCACAGCAGGTCCCAGACTGTGGATGGCAGTCTGCTTTTTTAAATGGCTGTAAAGGCCCCTTACCCACTTCTAAATGAGTGAGATCTCGTTAATACTGGATAGTCAAAGCAGACTTCAGGGCATGCTAGCTGGAAAAAAACAAATAACAAAAACAAAAAAAAACTCAATAGAACCACAACAGTGCAGCAAATGTACTTTTCCACAAATGTAACTAATTCCAATTGTAAGGTAGGTTAAATTTAGAATGGGTAAAAGGAGGGAGAGAAACTGTTAAAACTGAAGACATTTTTCACTTACGTAATGCAAGACAGAGATTGCTATTACTCCTGGAACTGGGACGGGATCTGAGACAGGGTCAGATAACCTTAGAGCTTAAATACAGAAGCTTCAAACAGAGAAAGAACATAAAAATAAATTCTAAGGGGCTTAACAATAAATATTATATAGAAATGGGATATTTTCACTTCTAAAGGAAAGTACTGGCTTTTAGACTGAAAAACTGGCCGTGAATGAGCAATAATATTCTTTGCCTTAGCCAGCCAATATTTTTTCAATACATGTGGGATATAAGTTTATCCTAAACTATAGTCAACATGTACATATACATACCATTAAAAGTCAGAACTGTAAAACTTAACAGTAATGTCTATTTTTACTCTAAGGATTAATTTATCTAAACCTGCTGCTGCCTGACCCAAAGCGAGGAGACTTTCCCTCAATTTAAAAATATTTGTTATCAAGCTCTTAATAAATAAAAAAACCCCCAAACCACTGTTCAATTAATTAAAGTATTCAGAACCCCCAAAATTGCCCCTCCTTAAGTAGTGCTAAAAAAACATACTTTCTTGAAGTTAATTATTCAGAATATCCTTGATTTTCTCTGTTGCTTCAGAAAAAAAAGATGGAGAAGAAATGTCTACTCTTTCTTACTTTCTCATCCTGGCAGACTTTATTTATGCATTAGTCGACCTTTTTAGCCATTAGGACCATCTTGCCTCAGCAGTTAATTAACACAAGTGCCATAATTTAATACAGTTAATACTACTTGATGCCCTTTAATGTACCTTCCATTAGTGATATTATTGTAGTATTACCCTGTAAATTAAAATGAGATCAAGACTAAGAGAGGCTCTCTTTAATTAAGGTACTGGCGCACTACCCTCGTCCATTATTCACCAGAGAAAATCACCCTGATTTAGTGAAGCAGACCATCCATAAGTCAGAATTAGTTCATGTGGATTATTAGGTTTCTTGAATAATATGAGCTCAATGGGGTTGCTGAAATTGCTAACAGCCATGTTTCCCCTTTTTTCATTATCTTAATAAACACAAAATGAAAGGTGGTAAATGGAAGTTGAATAAACAAGTGGTAATAGAAGAGCTCAAGTGTTTATGAAGAAAACATAGGTTTTCATTTCTGATACTACAGGCATCTAGCTTATTTCACACCAAAATGCAACTGAATGAGAAAACAAATTCTTTATGAAATGGTTAAATCTCCAAGGTTTATTACATTGTGAAGTATTAAGAAAATAACCAGTGTATTTAATGTGACAGCTTTAAGACAAGTACTTTGCACAGTCATTGATCCCTGAAATTCAACAGGAAGGAATTTATATATGAAATCAACTTCCTTTATAATATGCTGTTATGATCAGTGGTTATTTTAACTGTACTTAATCCATGGATTAATTTTACAGCAAAAGACACAGCACTAAAAGATGCCTGCTACTATCACTCATCCACAGCATATCAAGCTGCTTAGCAGACTCTCTGTACCCTACCTGTATGGAATAGGCCTAACTTTCTTGAACTACTGTTAACATACAAATCCAGGATTTTAAAGCCCAAAGTGTTAATTTGTGGCTAAAAATAAATCTATAAAAAAAAATTCCAAATTAATTTCTTAGGTTAAGGTGCCACTGGTGGAAGATCTAGTTGGTTTGCAAACCTAGTGGAATAAACTGCTTACAATCCTGGCTCTACTAAGATGCACACCTGGTCAGCAAGACCAGCTTGGTTGGTAAAGGATGAAGGCATCTGGGAAAACTACTGCTGCTTAGATTTTGCAGGGCAACTTCTATGAATAGCTTCCTACAGAACTTAGGCAGTAATCAAACAGAGTACCCTTCTCTGCTGGAGCTGACAGTGCACTCCTTCGGAGTAGCCCATGGTCAAGGATTGTGAACTATGCCTTCCCATGTGCTTGGAGATGGATTAACCATTTTATTTAATACAAGGACAATCAACATATACCTCAGAAAGAAACGAAAAGTCTAAAGCCCTGAAAGTGGTGGATTTATTTCTGTCAGCAGAACGATAAAGAATTCACACAAACGTAATCTACTAAAATAGGATTACATATTGGATAACCCCTTTGTAGTGTTTGTCCGATTAGAGCTTAGCCAACAAGTGTCACCATCAGATAAGTTCTCTATACGGTCACACTTAATTTTTAACGCCAGTTTGTCACAGGATTACTATACAGTTTTTTAACTGTTTTGAAAGACTTCTTATTGTAATGCATTTGTAACATGCTCTTTTTTATTTAAAACGATTTTTGTGATAAGGCACAGGTGAAGAGCTCAACCTAAGGAAAGACTCAGACAGATATTAGATGCTTAAATTCATATTGTGATCTGAAACTTCCTGCTCAACAGCTGTTTAAGCCTGGAGTCACATTTTTTTTTACCTGAAAGTTCCATAGGTACCTGTGTTTCCACTCCCGTGTATGTCCAGACAGGAATAGTTAGATTTCTAGCTCTTATCCAAGTCCAATTAAGGTCCGGAAAATAGGCAGAGTGCTATCCAAATTCCCTAAATGGTCCAATCCCATAAGTCTGCTTACAGTACACCCACTGCATAGTTAAAGAATGGGTTCAGCACAATGGTAAACTACTTTATTTAAAACCTCAGTCAGTGGTTGCAGCTTTGGATCTGCAGCTTTGGATTACCCTTCTGGTGCAGGGTGCTTATGTTTTAGGCACTGCAGTGCTTAAGATGAACTACCTTACAACTTAATTAGAATTTGGCCCTAGAACTGTGACACTGTGATGCTTGTTGGAGCCAACCTAATCCTTAGAATAACAGAAAATTAGGATTGGAAGGAACCTCAAGTGGTCATCGAGTCCAACCTTCTGCTCAAAGCAGGACCGTACCCAGCTATATCATTCTAACCAAGGCTTTGTCTAGCCAAGTCTTAAAAACTTCTAAGGATGAAGATTCCACAATCTCTCTGAGTAGCCTGTCACAGTGCTTTACTACCCTCCTACTGAGAAAGTTTTTCTAAATATCTAAAGTAAACTTCCCCGGTGCAACTTTACACCACTGCTCCTTGTTCTGCTATCTGCCACCACTGACAACAGTCTAGCTCCATCCTCATTGGAACCAACTTCTAGGTAGTTGAACTCTTATTAAATCCCCCTTCAGTCTTCTCTTCTCCAAACGAGATATGCCCAATTCCCTCAGCTTCTCCTCATAAATAATGTGCCCCATCCCCCTTACCACTTTCGCTGCTGCTGGATTCTCTCCAATTTGTTTGTATCTTTCTGGAGTGGGGGCCCAAAACTTGACACAGTACTTCAGATGTGGCCTCACCAGTGCTGAATACAGGAGAATAATCACTTCCCTCAAACTGCTGGGAATGCTCCTACTATTGCAGCCCAGTATGCGGTTAGCCTTCTTCACAACAAGCTATGCTGTTGGCTCATATTCACTTTATTGTCCACTGTAACCCCCAGGTTCTTTTCTGAAGAGCTGCTGCTTAGTCAGTCTGTCCCCCGCCTGTACCAGTGCATAGGCTTGTTCTGTCCTAAGTGCAAGACTGCACTTGCCCTTATTGACCTCAAGATATTTCTTTTGGTCCAATCCTCCAATCTGCTTAGGTCTCTCTGAATCCTAGCCCTACCTTTCAGAGTATCTACTACTCTCCCATCTTGGTGCCATCTGCAAACTTGCTGACGGTGCACTCCATCCCATCTTCCACATTGTTGATGAAGATATTGAACAAAACCAACCCCCAGGACCAGTCCCTGGGGTACTCTACTTGACACTTGCTGCCAACTAGACATCGAGCCATTAATTAATTACTACTCTTTGAGCCCCACTATCCAGCCAGTTTTCTATCCACCTTACAGTCTATTCCTCCACCCCGTACTTCCTTGGCTTGATGGTGAGAATGTTGTGGGAGACCGTTTCAAAAGCCTTGCTAAAATCCTTCTTTGGATCTGATTTAATTTCTAAAATACATGGATTTTTCAGATGGGACACAGTGGTCTCTCAAAGTGTGAGATTTTTTAATCCATGGTTTTAGTCTGATCCAGGATTTTAGTTAGTATATCTAACCTACAGAAAAGGGAAGCAGAAAGTGAAGAACGGAAATTGATGACTGACTAACATGTATGCTGCAATTCTTCTACACAGTTAGTAATATATTCAGCTATATCAATTACTGTTTCACACTTCCATGAGACTCCTAATAATTACACAATATCATGGGTATATATCACAAAAAATCTTGATACAAAAACATTCACCCAATAATTTTATCTTTTCAAATAATGAGGCTGTAAGTATGTATGTACTTACATTTGGCAAGGAGCAATTATAATAGTAGCTATGAACTTAAGCAAGCTATGCAAAAAAAACAACCCATTCTGACTTCTGTAACTATTGGTCATTAAAATATATACTTGGATTAAGAAAGTGTTGATCTATTCAAAGCCATGAAAATGACAATGATTTCCTGCTTTGTGTACATGAATATTAACAATATACTTAATTGTAATAATTTAATTCTATCAGAAATCTTTTGAACAGATAAAATACATCTTCTTGTAAGTGTGCAAATGCTTAGACACATGCAATCTTCTGTATAAAAGATCAAAAACAACCTCTTATGTAACCTTCCAAATAACAACAAACCTAGAAGTACGTATGCTATATAATCATCCTGTTGTCAATGTCAATTATCTTTACTTATTACTTTAAAGTATGTAACATTCTTTATCCCTCCATTATAGTTTTAGTACCACAAGTAGATTTTTTGTTTGTACACGAATGCTGTTGAGATTTTTAAGAAACAGTTGTGGATTCTTTAATTTATGGAGGGTATGGCTAAGAGGTACATGCAAAAAAGTAAGTAAAATGATAGTATCAAAAGAGATATTTAACTCTTTTATGACCCATGCATAAAGTGGCATCCAATTAATTTAAAATATCACATTTAAAACTTATAAAAGGAATTACCTTTTCCACCAGCTTAGTGGGATTCCAAAAGCTTTATCCCCATGTATTCAAACCTGACTGACTCATGATCTCCAGGAGCAGTCAGTGCTAACCCACAGGAATATTCGCTCAAAACTGTCCTTCATCGGTCTGACACTTGGTGTAAAGCATTACTGGACCCAGGATAGTTCATTTGCCTAATCTGGGGTGCAGTACCTATTATTCTGTCCTAATTGGCCTACAATATTTTGTTTTCCAAAATATTGGTTTGATTTCTCTACTTTATCTTTATTTGAATCAGCTAAAGTATATTAAATGGGTTCTAGCCTCCATGGTCTTCATTAACTTAAACACACAACTATACAATTCAGAAAAAGAAGTTCCCCTTAGTTCAAGAAAAGATATATGCAAGGCCTTCATATTGCTTACCCCTTACAATAAGGGCCTGCATTAAAGCACAGTGATCTGTCTCCTTTGATTTCTGTGATCTCTGGTCCTAAGTATGTGAAGGGAGAGTCTAGTGCAGCATTCCTTATATTGGGTTGTGTTTCATTCCCAGACCTAAAAGGATATACATTGCTAACCCGATTTAAAAAACATATTCCACTCAAACCTACAGAGATTTGTCAAGTGACAGGACAACTCTAATGACTTAAGTACTTCTGAATCAGACATATCCACTGCTTTCAGAAACTGATTTTTACTGAGCTAGATCCTGGAAAAAAAAAATTGTAATATTTAGGGGAATGGAAAAATCTGATCATTCTCTAAGGAAAATAATATATATACCCATTCTGAAAGGCATATGTTCTCTTACCTTCCATATACCCTTATGTCAGAGATTGCATAAAAGTAGCGTGCCAAATGTTGCTCATCTACATATATTTCTCCAGTGGCTGGCCTTAACAATCTTAGCCTCAGGTCTGTGATAGTAAAAAAATCTCTTAGCTTCTTGGTTGTATCAAGCTGGCCATACAGGGAAGCCATATTATGAAGCCGAGGTCCAGCAAAAAATGCAAACCTATCTTTGATTTCAAAGTGGATTATTTTACTATTTGTCATGTACCCAGTTGAATATTCTTCTGTGCAAATGATTTCTAGAACTGTGTGCTGTGATAAATCCTTCACTGATTTTGGATCCATATGGAAAGCATCTAAGCAGTCTGTAGCGTAATACTGGTAGGGTTGCCATGTTCGCCCATAGTCAAGTGATTTCTCCAGGATCATTTGGTCTGGACGTGCAGATTCAAAGGTGATAACTATGTTATCTGTTAATTCAATGGTTTTGTTCCAGGAGAGGGTAATGTTAACATGGAGAGGCTTTGGGTAGTCCTTCCAAGTTGTAGACTGCCAAAATGTGGAGGGATGTCTTCCTTCAAGATCAAACATTAGTTCAGGTGGATGTGCCAGCTCTTGTGTACTTGCATCACATTCATTATTGCACATGTAGGGATTCCCCTATGGAAGAAAAACAGAACAGCTTTACTAGCAGCATTGTATGACTGCCTACAGCACATAGAGACTTTCCTGGCTTGACACATTAGAATTGCATTTCTATTGTTCAGGAAGGCCAGGCTACCTCTCTCTATTGTTCAGGAGTAAAGTGAAGAAAGAAAATAAATGCTTGAAGGGAGTATCTCAGCCTTAACTAGATTTTTCCTGTTTGCTTGATTTATTAAATTAGAAAAGAAAAAACCATATAGCTTCTTAGATTTTGTAATTTAAGTGTTTTTCTTAGTGGGTTTTAGAGAAAGAAAAATAATTTATTTATCCTGAATGTATTGGACCAATAATCTAGTCACACACAAAACAATGAGCAAGTGTCTAATGGCTGAATAACTCTGCCTCTTTTTAAAAGAATACAGCAGCCAAGCAAGGAGAATTCCTTTCCAGGACAAGTGCATTTCATAAAAAGTCACTTTTAGAGCGAGTGCTTTAGAATTCACAATACAGACTCCATACACTCTATGTGAAACAACATCACTATAGCTTTCATGCTTTTTATTTCTCCTGGCGTCACATTTATCATGCTTAACTGTGTTCCTATTTAGTAATGTCTCCCCTTAAAACATTTACACTGTTCACCACAAATCATTAGATACGCTTTGTAGTACAAGCTTTGGGGATTGATCCAGATATCTGCCACCCTATTAGCTACAGGTTAGCAGAGTACTTCAGGAAAGACTTTTTACCAGACACTGCTCCAATTTATCAGGACAAGATAATCCACCATTTGATTAGGTGGGAGATGTCAGCAGCTCCAGCTGGAAAGCTGCTAAGGTGGTTGGAGGTTTGAACCATAGGTTAAGTAAAAAAAAATCTTGCCAATAATGTGAAGCTTTTACTGCTCTTGTCCTCTTAGGCAAGGTGAAAGTGAATTATTCTGCTCCTGGGCTTGTGATGTATTAGTTTGTATGCTACAATCTTCTTCCTTACTTAGGCTACTTCACTGGTAGGCTGGGGATATTTTGAAAGGCCATTGCAAGCTATCAGATATTCGAAGCCATGTTGAATCATGGCAATCTAATCTAGGTTTTTATCAGTACTCATGTTTAGGATGCTTTGCATTCATAAAGTAAATAACTGCTCTGTATTTTTGTAAATCAATGACAGTTACTGAGTGGGCTATAGTGGACAGCACTGCTGGATAGCAAGGTGTCGACATTTATATTAAGCAGAACTAGGTGTAAGAATATGCTTAACTGTGCATGTTAATGGGAGTTCTATTCACATATTGATGGAAGAATCAATTTAAGACCCTCAAGTAATTAGTCAAACTTTTTTTCTTATAATTACAATTATGTTTCTCTCTATCTAAAGGCCTTCAGGCTCTACAGCTTTTCAATCACACCCACTGCGTGAGCTGGGTCTCAGATAATGAGCTTCCATTTTGGTCACTGCCACATTCTTTGACATATTCATGTGAAATGCAAGAAAAAGGACTAAAGCACTCAGTCTGACCTCCCCAGAGGCAACTTCCTCCTACCTACTCAGAGAAATACTTTTTCTCTCTCTCAATTTCCTATCAATACATCTGAATTTTAAAACTGACAACAATTCGTTGGGACTCAAATATAACATGGAGAAAGAGGAAAAAAGCATAATTGGAAAAACAGAATGCTGTTTGTTAAACTGACAGATTCTAAACATCGAGCTGTAACTAGGAATATTCTGTAAAGAGTAAATCCTTGTTACAATTCTCCTGCTTTCAAGCTCAGTATTACTATTTCTATGCAATCTCTTTAAATAAAGCAGATGGAGGGAAAACAAAAATAAGTTCCAAGCAGAACGGGTAAGCCAACTTTTTTCTGTATTATTTAAACTCAGTTTAACATATCCAGAGACACAGATGCAAAGATCTGTAACCTTCCTTAGGCTTTTTTCCCCCTCAAGAAGGTTACAAATATGTGGAATCTGTCAAGATTTATAAATTTTAAATATATGTAAATGCACACTTTACAGAAAGAGGTCAGAGTTTCACAACTCACACCTTCACAGAACATTTATTGGAAAAATATGGTCATTTCAGTGTCTGTCAACCTGAAGCTATCTGTATAGCCATTAATGTGTATGCTACAACCACCTTTCTCCTAAAAACTACTTCATCTGGAAGTCATGGATATCAAAACAGAAAATCAGAGCTACTTGAGAGCAGCAAACAAGGCAGTTTGCAAGCAGTTCATGGGAGCATGAGAAGGAAGAGGAAGAGGGGCTAGGCTATGAACAACGCATGCCCCTGGAG
>NW_005842157.1:923060-937201 GCF_000455745.1 Alligator sinensis | reverse complement strand
GGTGTTGGCAGCAAAGGGGGGGGTGGCGGCAAGTGGCAACCACCCACAGGTGGGTGCACCACCAATCTCAGTGAGGGCACCCGCATGTGCCCCCTACGCATCGCCAGTGAGCTAGGCGCTAGGCACCAACCATATCCCACTCTGGAAAGGTAAGTAAACAAGGGTTGCTTGTGTGTTTGGCTTGTTGGACAGTGTGTTTGGACACATGCCCTGAGCAGCTGGGAGTGCTGCTAGCTGCGTGATTGCTGCCTATGTCTGACAAAAACCCTAACCAGGAGGGGACAGAGCCATAGGCCCAGAAGGGTATAAAAGGAGAGTGCCCGAGAGACCAGGGAGCGAGTGAAGAGGGGCAGCAAACAGGGCAGTTTGCAAGCAGTTTGTAAGACAGTTCACAGTTCAATTTGCTACCCCACTTCTTTGAAGGGGAGCCTGTATAGTTAGCTCTTTCCTTAAATAAGAGTAACTAAGCTACATATATTAAGCACGAGACCAAGAATTCAATCCTTTGTTTCGCTAGAGTCCAGAGTGAGTGGGGAGTTCTCTAGGGAGTTTGCTTGAAAACTATCTCACCTTCCTTCACTGTAAGCTTGGTGAGAGGAAGCAGGTTAGTAGGAAAAAGAGAAACTTTCAGGGCCAAGGTGAACAGGCCAGCTTTCAAGGGAGTTGGCTAGGGAAGGTTCTCTTGGAGAAAGGGGCAGGAAGAGAAAGGTGGCTGATTTAGGAGATCCAGAGACATGGCTGGAGGACATCACAATACCAACTGCCAACTCTTTCTCTGCTTGTACCTGCAAGGTGTCTTTCCAGCCAGGACCGTCCACTGTCCAGGTCCTGGTTTGGCACTGTAGAGACTGCAGCTTTCAGGGTTCTTCCAGTGGCAGCCAGGTGGGGGAGTGCCTGCAATGTGAGTAGTGCCCCTTGGTGGTATCCTTCAGGCAGCAGGTAAGAGAGCTACAGGAAGAGGTGGTGAGGCTCCATAAGGACTTCATCAATTCAGTGCTGGACTTCTAGGACTGCAGAGGAAGGATTGCCAGAGGTGGTACTGGAGAAGGAGGAGGATATGGACTCTCAGGAAGCTGGAAGCTTGTGACTTCTGGCAGCAAGAAGTCTTTATCCACACCTGCAGTGAGTTTGCCTGGTGGGAAAATCAGTTATGGAGTCCTAGCAACAGAAGAGGAAAGTACATGCTGTTGGTGGAAGAGGACAGACTAGGCATCCCCAAGGTTGGGAGGACCAAAACCACTGCCACTGAGAGGAAGTGATGGGTGGTAGTGGTTAGACACTCCCTTCTATAGGGGATAGAAGCATTTACTTCCTGGTCTGACACACTGTCTCGGGAGGTCTGTTTGCTTGCCGAGATCTAAGATGTCACGGAAGGTTTACCAAGACTCATCCAGCCCTCTGACTACTACCCCATGCTGCTCATCCAGGTGGGCATGAATAATACTGTCAGGGGTGATAATGAGCAGATCAAAAGTAATTACAGGGCAATGGTGCAAGGGTGAAGGACACAGGGGCTCAGGTGGTGTCCTCCTCAATACTGCCTGGGCCCAGTCAAGGGGAAGGGCCCAGGCAGGAGCAGACACATCCTGCAGATCCATGCATGGCTATGCAGATGGTGTTGCCAGCGGGGCTTTGGCTTCTTCGGCCATGGAATGTTGCTAGGAAGTGACAGGATCCACCTGACAAAGAGAGGGAAGATCATCTTTGCAGATAGGTTTGCTAACCCAATGAGGAGGGCTTTAAATTAGGTTCACTGCAGGATGGAGACCAAAGCCCTGGGATAAGTGGGGAAGTGGGTGACCTGAAGGAGGCACAAGCAGGAAGGGGCAACAGTGAGGCTTTCTCATTCTTCCTGAGAAAGTAGGGCAATCAGCTGGTTACCTTGGGTGTCTGGATACAAATGCATAGAGTCTGGGAAAGAAGCAGGAAGAATTGGAAGTCCTTGCACAGTCACAGAGCTATTATGTGATTAGAATAACAGAGACTAGGTGGAATAGCCTGCCTGAGTTGAGTACTGTCATGGATGGGTACAAACTGTTTAGAAAGAACAGGCAGGGCACATCTACACATGCTATTAGGGGGTAGCAATAAACTGCGCAGCTTATTGATCCATAGTGTATTGCTTCTGGGAAGCTCCTGGGTGTGTGTCTGCACGCAGGCAGACCCAACACTGAAGCACTGTTGTGCCCCAGCCAGCTGGGACAGCCTCTACATGTGCGTTGCTGTGCACAAAAAAGACTCAGCAGGGTAGGACTTTTACAATTCTGGTGACTTAAGTACTTCTGAATCAGACATATCCACTGCTTTCTGAGAGAGACATTGTACTTACAAGTCCTACCCTGCTGCAGAGTTTATTAGTTTCATGTGTCCTAACAGGGATGCACGTGTAGACGCTGAGACATTTGCCGTGGGAAGTTAGGCAACTGTGCAGTAAATGTCTTGTGTAGATGTACCCGCAGAAGAGAAAAGGGGGAGTAGTTGAGCTTTATGTAAAAGAACTGTCTGATTGTTCACAGCTCCAGTATGAAACTGGAGATGTTGAAAGTCTCCAGCTTAAGAGTTCAAGGAGAAAGCAACAAGTGATATTATAGTGGGTGTCTGCTATAAACCACCAGACTGGAAGGAAGTCTTTCCTCAAACAGCTAGCATAAGTTTCCTGATCATAGGCCCTGGCTCTCATGGGGGACTTCCATCACCCTGACATCTGCTGGGAGGGCAATACAGCAGTACAAGGAAGTTTCTAAAGAGTGTTGGGGACAACTTTCTGGTGCAAGTGTTGGAAAGACCAACTAAGGGCCATGCTCTTCTTGATCTGCTGCTCACAAACAGGGAAAAATTGGTGGGGGTGTAAAAGTGGATGGCAACTTGGGCAGCAGTGAACATGAGATGACTGAGTTCTGGATCGCAAGGAAAGGAATGAAGTACAGCAGCAGTGTAAGGACCGTGGACTTCAGCAAAGCAGACTCTGACTCAGGAAACTGATGAGCAGGATCCCCTGGGAAGCCAGTCTGAGGAGAAAAGGAGTCTAGGAGAGCTGGCTATTCTTTAAAGAAACCTTACTGAGGGCACAGGAACGAACCATCTCTATGTGCAGCAAGATAAGGAAGTATGGCAGAAGACCAGCTTGGCTTAGCAGGGAACTCTTCAGTGAGCTAAAACACAAAAAGGAAGCTTACAAGATGTGGAAACTTGGACAAATGGTTAGGGAGGAGTATAAGAGCATTGTTTGGGCAAGGATGAAATCAGGAAAGCCGAAGCACAGTTGGACTTGCAGCTAGCAAAGGACATGAAGTGTAACAAGAAGGGTTTCTACAAGTATGTCAGAAACAAGGGAAAGTGTGGGTCCCTTAATGAATTGGGGGGGGGAAGGAAAGCAGCCTGGTGACAGATGACGCAGAAAAGGCTGAAGTTCTCAATGCCTTTTTTACCCCAGTCTTCACAGGCAAGGTCAGCTCCCAGACTACTGCACCTGGCAGCACAGTTTGGGGAGGCGAGCAGCCAACAATGGTGAAAGAATAGGTAAGGGACTATTCAGAAAAGCTGGGCATATACAAGTCCATGGGGCCAGATGTGATGCACCTGAGGGTACTGAGGGAGTTGGCTGGTGTGATTGTAGACCCACTGGCCACTATCTCTGAAAACATGTGGTGATCAGGAAAGGTCTTGGATGATTGGAAAAGGGAAAAAACAGTGCCCATTTTTAAGAAACGGAAGAAGGAGGATCTGGGGAACTACAGATCAGTCAGCCTCACCTCAGTCCCTGGAAAAATCATGAAACAGGTCCTCAAGAAATCTATTTTTAAGCACTTGCAGGGAACGGTGGTGATTAGAAACAGTCAGCATGGTTTACAAGGGGCAAGTCATGCCTGACCAACCTAACTGCCTTCTATAGTGAGATGACTGGCTCGGTAGATGCTGGGAGAGCAGTGGACGTGATATACCTTGACTTTAGCAAGGTTTTTGATATGGTCTCCCACAGCATTCTAGCAAGCAAGCTGAGGAAGTATGAATGGACTATAAAGTGGATAAAACACTGGATTGTGGGCTCAAAGAGTAGTAATCAATGGCTTCATGCCTAGCTGGCAGCATGTATCAAATGGAGCTCCCCAGGGGTTGATCCTGGGGTCAGTTTTGTTCAATATCTTCATAAATGACCTGGAAGATAGGATGGAGTTCACCCTCAGCAAGTTTGCAGATGTCACCACGCTGGAGGAAGTAGCACATAGGTTGGAGGGTAGGGCTAGGATTCAGAGAAACCTTGATTATTTGGAGTACTGGATCAAAAGAAATCTCATGAGGTTCTATAAGGACAAATACAAAGTCCTGCACTTAGGACAGAACAATCCTACGTATGAATACAGGCTGCGGACAGACTGGCAAAGCAGCAGCTCTGCAGAAAAGGACGTGGGGGCTACAGTGGACAGTAAGCTGAATATGAGCCAACACTGTACCCCTGTTGCAAAGAAGGTATAGTATATTGACAGTATACTGGGCTGCATTAGTAGGAGTGTTGCCAGCCGATAAAGGAAAGTTATTATTTCCCTCTATTCTGCACTGGTGAAACCATATCTGGAGTACTGCTTCCAGTTTTGCTCCCTCCCCCGACTACGGAAAGGATGTGTACAAATTGGAGGCATCCAGCAGAGGGCAATGGAAATGGTTGGAGAGCATGACTTATTGGGAGAGGCTGACAGGACTGAGCTTATTTAGTCTGGAAAAGAGAAGACTGAGGGGGAGATTTAATAGCAGCCTTCAACTACCTGAAGGGTGGCTCTAAAGAGGATGGTGCTAGACTGTTCTCAAAGGTGGCAGATGTCAGAACAAGCAGCAATGGTTTCCAGTTGTATCAGAGGAAGTATAGGTTAGATGTTAGGAAAAACTTCCTCACTAGGAGGGTAGAAAATCACTGAAACAGGCTACGCAGAGAGATTGTGGAATCTCTTTCATTAGAGGTTTTTAAGACCTGGTTAGACAAAGCTTTAGCTGGGATGATCTAGTTGGATGGTCCTACTTTGAGCACGGAATATATGACCTCTGAGGTTCCTTCCAACCCTAATTTTGTATGATTCTAAGGTCTACACTTTTATATTAAATAGCGCTTAAAATGGCTTTTGGTCTTATTGGAAAACACAAATAGGAATGTGTTGTGATTCTTTATTAAATAGTGCTTAAAATGGCTTTTGGTCTTATCAGAAAACACAAATAGGAATGTGTTGTGATTCTTTATGTTAAAAACTAAATCTACTTTGATCCATTAGGGCCTGGTTACAGAGAGTATGTTTTATGAATCAGCAGATAACCCAGATTTTCTACTACTATATCTGTTTAAAGCACTATCTGTTTAATAAGAACTGAAGCAGATGCTAACTGTGCAATGAAATTAACCAGGCTACTGAGTGGAAAAGATTGATCTTTGCTTGCTATTTTCAGGACTGTCTGTCAGAAGGTGAAGAGTATCCATAGGACTGTCTGAATACTACTGATGCACTTACAATTGTTGCCAGAAAGACTGCACTATTTCCATTGACTGAGCTTGCTTAAGAGCATTCAAAACTAGCAATATCAAGATGGCAAGGTAAAATTATCTGGAGCAAATTCTAACATTTTAGGAGGCAGGATAATCTAAAATCATTTCACCACCGCCACCATTCTTTTCACACCCTTTAAATGCACCAGTCAAAAGAATCCAGTCTTTTTTGATGAAGTGAGCGGTTGACCACCTAAATTTATGCATCTCTGATTCAGTTAGTCTATAAGGCATACATCTACCCTATTTCTGCCTGATTCCAGACTAGCATAGCTTATTACCTCTCTCTGCTCATGGATGGCACCACGCTCAGCCAAATGACATGAGCTGCAACCAGTCCATACAAGAAACTTGCTCAGGTATGTTCAGATACCTTATTTCTAAACAAATGCAAGTAGATGAATATCATACCCAAGAGATTCCAGGGACCCAAGAGACATCACATATGCAGGGACATGCAGTTTGTGGCACCACAAACCTCTTTGTGGTGCCACAAACTGCACAGGTTGCATGTTAAACTGTGTGAGGCACTGCTAATTTGCAGTGCAAAGGCAAAATTTGCTACCAGAATTTGCTACCAGAACTCTGAAAAAAAAGTGGTGCAAAGCACGTGAAAACAGCATGCTGACCAGGACAAATGCGGCTGGCTAAGGCAGGGGCTCTGCAACACATGGAGATGGAGGAGCAGGCAGTCCCTGGGCTACCTGCTCCCCTGTTTCTATGTGCCGCTCCCCAGCTGGCTGAGTGTGGGGCTGCCTGCTGACTAGCACCTCCATTCAATTGACTCTGTACTCCACTCAGCAAATTCATTTCTTATTGAAAGTTTGCAGTAGCCTCATCACCACCACCACATTGTTTTGGAAACCACCCGACCATTATAGCTATCATCTGTCACCAGCTTTCATCCTAAGTATGCCACTAGATCCACCATCTACAGCCAAACTGTACATTGTAACCATTATCTACTCTGAATCCACTGACCAGGATGTACACCTTAAGGATGGAGCAGGGATTCCTATCCTTAGAAACTGCAGCCACTCAAATCAGCAGAGCCAAACTCAGCGAATGCTCGGACCCGCTACAATACCAAACATGCAACAAAGAACACAGAATCCCTCTGGTTATCGCCCACAGTGACAGCTTAAACACCTTGGACACATCATTAATGACCTCCCACTCCACCTGGAAAACGACAACCATCTCAACGTAGCCATGGGGAGACCTCAAACAACGTCCCTCTAGCAACAGGCTACCTAAGTCCTATTCTCAGTGAGGTTTTGGGCCTTTCAACAAACCCAGATGCCAGCTGTGCTCCCTCATCAACATAACCACATCATCACTGAACCCAGTAAAAAAGATTATAACATTTGGGTTTATTAACCTGCTCATCTACCATGCCATTCATATATGCAATTGCTCACAGTGCCCCTCTGCTATTTACACTGGATAGATGGGGTCATCCTTTTATAACAAAACAAATGGACACAGATCTGATATAGGGTCCAGAAATACACAAAAACCAGTGGCAAAACATTTTGACCTCCCTGAACCAACTGCCAATCTCAGAATAGCTTGTTCTTCAATAGCTACTTAAAACTGGACTTGAATGTGAAATTGTGAAACAAGAAATCATCCACAGATTGTATCATGTCAAGTATGATCTAAACCAGGACTGTCTAACTGGTGGCAGTGGGCTTCAAACCTCTGGCAAAGGGTTACATGGTAGTCCCCGGCCACTTACCCAGATGCCACTCCTCCCTTCGCTCTATTGCTCTCCTTCCTTACCCTCTTCCCCCTTCCCTGTCTTTTTCATTCAAATCACTCCTATTTGATAGCCTGCTCTCTTTGCATGTCCTTCCATAGCATCTGATTTAGTGAGCTGCTGCTCACAAAAATTATGCGTTTCTAATTCAGTTAGTTTATACAGTACACCTCCGCCCTGCCATCTGCCAGTCTTTAGGCCACTGGAAGTCTAAGGCTGCCCCTCGTAACAAGTGTTGTAAAGTAGTACTAACTGCTACCATGAGACTCCTTCTGAAATCTCTGATTGTTGCATTAATATTACTTCCAGCCCCGCATGCACAATGCAAATGAAATGCTTCATTATTAATGAACCTCTAGGTGTTTCCAAAGCTTAGACTCTTTACCAGAAAGGTACCTGTGTTTTAGTAGCAATTCCAGCATATACATTTTTGGTGATTTTGCATGGAAAATACTGTACAATTTCAAGTTATTATTGACCATATAAAAAGATATTAAATGTTGGATCTTTTAGCTTTATACAAAACAGATACTGATCATGGTGAGAGCGCAAATTATTTTACTTAGAGTAAAATGCAGCATAAATTCTTTGCAACACTTAAAGCTCATTGATGCCTATTTTCAAATGTGGCTTTCATCTCTCAGATTATTTTCAGTGAAAACAAAAGAAATCGTTTTCAGTCTCAGTGGTACCAACACTGCATCATTCAAAAAAATCATGGCTTAAAAATCATGAGACTGATTTGAAGATTTAAGATTAAAATACATTTTATTTTAGTGTATCTAATGTTGGCTTCTGTTTTTTGTGTGAATCTTTATGGTGCACTAAGGTCATGATTTCAAGTTTCTCTTAACCATATAGGCTAAAAATTAATACCCAGATCCAAAAACAAATTAAGACATCTGAAGAAGGACTTCAGACGATTTGAGAGGTCTTAGCCAAAACACCAAGCCTCTACAGCTTAGCTGCTGCTTAACCCTTAAAGCACTTGTACTATGTAGATGCCTCAGTTTTCCATATTAATGTTTTCTAGGCACCCAAAGTTTTCTGTCTTCCCAGAAGTACCTGAGGCTTTACTGGGCAAACAGCTCAGCATGTGTCTTATACTTAAGACTTATCAGGATTCATGAACTAAACACTCCTTGCCTGTTGTACCTGAGGCCCTTCATTTAGGAGGTGTTCTCTGACCAGGCTAACAGATTGGGGCCCATACAAAATGCAGTGGCAACCACTTTCTTTTAAAACATGGTTAAAGGAGGCGCTTCAGAAAAACAAGAGTACAACACTTAATGATTAGATGAGCCACCTGGGATGTGGGAGACCTGGGTTTCATTCCCTTCTCTACCAGAGAAGGTTCAAATATGTATATACTGCCTCCACAGTGTGCCCTAACCACCAAACTATTGGTTGTTCTTGAATGAGGGTATTTCCCATCACTTCTTTTGAAATTATTCCGCTTTTGTAAAGAAGAGTCAAGATTTATCAAGCCAGAGATATACACTAGCCTGCTTTCATCTCCAATTTCAAGGACTATTATTGTATTTTACTCAATGACAATTTAATGTGAAAAGGTGTATGTGGTTACCTTTGGGAGAGGGCTTTGGGCTGTGAAGCCCAAGTAGAGGGAGGAGCTTTGGGGCACCACTAGTAGAGACACTGCAACTCTGGAGAGGAGTGGGTTTTAAGAAACATCCTCAACATTTCCTATTGGGTTGACTAATAAGCTTTTACCTTTAATATCTTTTTTTGGGTCCCATTCTGAAGTGCTCAAACTTATGTCTGACACTTACAATGCTCACTCTGCATGCATTATCTCTCAACCCAGAAGCTGTCTGTAATAGTACTGCAGTATCACTGTATGAGTGCTATGTTGTGTGTGTACCAAAGAATGGGGAATTGCTGATGGTCTCCTTCCTGTGCTCCAGACATGGAGTTCCAAGCACACTTCAGGAAGAGGAGGAATAGGACGCAAGCACCAGAAGTTAGTCAGAACCTCTACAATTCAAGAGGACTGTTACTAGGGTTAAATTGGTGATTCTGAACCTTTTCAGACTCAAAACACCCCTCCATAACTTTTCTGAATGTAGTGACACCCTCTGCAGATGCAGGTAGAGGGAGCCCCTCTTTTTTTCTGTGCAAGCGAAATGTGCCCCCCTGCTTCACAATGCATGAAACTTAGCAGGTGTCCTATATCCACCAAAACATGGAGGGGCAGAAGTGACACATACTATAGTCTGTCCATGGTGGTAGTGTTGACAGTCTGGGCTCTCAGATAGGTCAGAAGAAGCAGCCTTATAGTGGTCCTTCCCATCAGGTTGGGCTTCAGTGGGGTGCCCCCCTTCTGTTACAATCACTTCCCAATCCAGCCCCATACAGCATCTTCTGGAAAGAGGAGCATGGTGGGGCAGTTTCACCTGGTGATGGTGGGAGGGATGCACCCTTATAAGAATCCCACAGCACCCCAGGGTGCCATGACATGCTGGCTGAGAATCACTGGATGAAACTCAGGATTTTAAAATGTAGAGGTGCTTTAGGCTGAACTCAGGGTTGACTTTAACTATCAGTCAGCTGTTGCAATATTCAGCAGATTAGTTTCTCAGGTGTGGGCTTTATTTATTTATTTTGAAATGGAAGCCAAGACTCTCAATGTAGTCAAGGATGTTATAAACTAAGACTTTAAGAGAATATCAAATATTTCAGGACTTGTAACAAAAGCATGAGTGCTGGACATAATAAAATATTTAAATTAATACTGTGATGAATGCTAAATCTGGTCAACTTACTGAATGGCAGTCTTCATATTTGTGGGAATGAAATTGTTAGGGAATGAGCTCACTTACTTAACAGCAGAGGCGATAGTGGAGGCTGCCCAGAATGACAGATATGTCTTTTACCTAAATCCACTTCTGGTGGTAATCTAAATAGCAGAACTTTATTCAAGATGTGTGTAAACATATTATTCCAGATGAGAATTCTAACCGAATGACTGTAGGTACACATGCACACAAATCAATTACAGCATTTTATGGCACTAAATAATCTTGTTAGAGATTAATTACTTGATGACCATTAAAATAGCTTATATAATGTTAAATAGTATAAGAGGAAATTCAAAATCTATTTTAATATAAGTGAATAAAACACATATCCTGACTTTTAACATAGGGAGAGGGAAAGAAATCGCAAATAGAGTCAAGATCCCCACTGCCTATCTGATGTGATAGGAAATGCATATTTCATGTGACTGTTGCTATAGAGACTTAGGGTCTGATACTCATTTATGTGAAGGCCCCTTTATATAGCTTTGGCAGTGTAAAGAGGCCTTAAAAAGGATGTATATATGATTTATACTCACTTTAAAGCCACTTTATGCTGTAAGAATGGCATAACAAGCCACCAATGCAAATGAAAATCAAGAAGAAGTTAGTATAAAAACAATTGTTTTTAAGGTTATTAATCACATATTTTAATATCTTCTTCTCTACAATTATCATCCTGAATATCACTGCTAATGAAATTGCTACAAAGAGGAACTTTCCCCATATTTATCCAAACTAAAAAAATTCTCTTCTAGTGACATCTACAAGACCAGAACATTAGCAGCTTTAAGTAATTATTTTGTGACCGCTAGACCGCCTTAAATATATTTTAATTTCAGTCCTACAAGCAACAGCTCTTCAGCTGAACAGGGTGGAAAATATTTTTAACTTTTAAAAATAAATATTTATGATTAAGAGATTCCTAAATAATTAAACACACTGTCTATAAAGACTTTCTTATTCTAAATACTACACCATCATCTTCTAAAGGAAGCACATTATTATACAGTACAGTGATTGAGGTTGCTATTATTAATTAGCACCTTCCAGACAGTCAAATTGTGTTGCTAATATTTTACCGTATCCCACTTGAGTAAATCAGGATGTTATCAAAACATCCTGATACATTTAAGAAGTTTCTATTTTAAGAAAGCACGGGACTTTTTCTGTATTTCTGCAATGATCCATGTTGTTTGTCTAGGTAACAAAATTTGTTCATGTTCACACATGATTGAAAAATCTAAGTTTGCTGATATGGTGACAACCAAGACTAACTTGCCCAGTTGAGTAGTATGCTCTCATTTATACTGACTGGTGAGTTTTGATCAGCTTGTATCAGCTAACTTGAATCTTCCCAATGATGTTTAAATAAGAAATATTGTGCAAACTAAACCTGCTTCGCCACACACACTGTAGTCTTTATACTTTATAGGAAGGAGCACAGAGAGCTGAACTAGTGCTGACATTTAATCTTTCTTTTAGTTAGATAACTTCCATGTCTTGCCAGTGGTAACACTAGGGAGAACTTGATGACAAATAGGACAGTGACCCTGAAATAAGTATTTTTATTAAAGGCAAAGACCTACAGCAGTACCATGGTTGAGCAATAAAGCAGTGATGAAAAAGGGTTTTGTAGCTGCTGCTCAAGGGTTAAAATCTGATTGCTCCTTTTCAGGTGAAGCCTCCCTCCTCTCATCACAAAGATTCTTCTTTGGCATATACAAAGGCTTAGGACTTGATTGAAGCTGTTGCTTGTTTCAATCTGTTCCCTGTACACACTAACACCTTGTGGACTTTTTTACTCAGGAACAAAGACAGGGGAGCTTAACCTTTCTGCAGCGTGAATATTGGAAGCGGTATTGCAGATTACATGCCGTAATAGACACCTGGCTAAATCCCTACAGAGGATTATGGCTTGGATTTTCAAACTGGTGAAGGCCGCAGAGGTCAAGCAGGCCAAGTTTTTAAGAAGGAGCCAAATAAATTTTCAAGAAGCAAGTCACAGACACTGATTTTTACTCTGCTATCTCACAGTTGTTAGATATACTGGACAAGGAATAAATATAGTCTGTATCAAGCAAGACATGAAAGGAGATACCGTAGCAAAATAGTGCATTAAAGCAACACTTTAGAAAGTAATATTCATTAAAATCCCAAGATACCATCACATGAAATCTATATTTAGTATGATGCTGTACCTTATAAATGATTAATTACTTAATAATTAGTAGAAGCAATAGCACTTATACAGCACTTTATTCTTGCACACTGATTTATAAATATGATTTTTTTTAGTTGTATAAAGTCAGATTATGATACTTTCATTAGGGCTGTACTGGATATAGCACTTGCTGTAAGTGGTTCAGAATCTATCCCATAATAATTCTTATTGGGTGCATCTATACAAGATGCTACTGTGCAGTGGTTACTGCATATTTATTTAGTATTCATATTAGCAAGCACTAAATAAATGCGTAGTAACTGGAGTTACTGTACAGTTGTGTCACTGAACGTATTTTAAGAGATGCTACTGAGCAGTAACCTAATAATACCGTACAGTACCATACTAGCACTCTCTGTGCTGTGATGCACTATTGTGCAGTTTTATTCAGCTACTGCATAGTCAGTGTCTCATTTAGATGCGTCCAGTATCAATGTCTTGCAAACATTAGCTAGTTGATAGAATATTAATGTTAATAATGAGACTTCATGATGAAAAGTGCTATTTAAGTTTAGAATAAGTTTAGAATTAACATTATCTTGATAAAAACAGGAATATTGTTGGACAAGAACACTTTGCCACCAATAGCCAGTACTGCTTGAAAGCCTGCTTTGAAGTATTGGTACTCTTTTCTTTTCTATTTTTTTTTAAAACAGAGCTCCCTAGTGACAAGCCCTTCTGAACTCTGAGCAACTGGCTCAGCAACTTGAATTTCCAAAACTTGCAAAAAAAGAAGAAAGAAAAGAAAATCTATACCTGTAGCTTCTATAGATTTCAAAAAGTTAAACTAGGAGGCACCTGGTTGACCAAATATTAATAATACTTATTTAACCTATCTTGGAAGTTCATTTTCTAACCAAGGTCATAATCCTGCCATTGGATCAGCATAAGCAGGCCCTTCATTTTTCAACTGTATTTAAACTCTTAAGACATGACATTCATACACTGCAGGATTTAAAGGAGTCTTTACACGTGCTTCGGAGTGGAGAGGGGGTGCTTTAAGTAAAGTGGCTCCGATCTACTCTAATTAAAGCACCTGCAGTGTCACATGTATTCAGCATCAAGTGCTTCAAAATGGTGGTGGGGTTACTTTAACTAAAGTTAATTCGACGAGCTTTAGTTAAAGTGCCCCCACTGCCATTTTGAAACACAGAGACACTGAATACATGTGATACAGAGGCTGCCAGAGCGTGCTATTTAGCACGTTCAAGCAGACTTGATCGAGTCTGCTCGGACACATGCTAATTAGCACACATCAGAGCAGAAGTCCAGCATGTGTATAGGTGCCCTTAGAGCCTAAGTAATTAATCCTTGTAATATTTGTGCCATGTAAGTAAATAAGTCTTATCCCAAATTTACACATGAGGGGACAGAAGTCAGAGGCTAAGGTCAATGGGAATTGATGCAGCACCTTACATTAGGTCCCAACGACTCGCCCACAGCCATGGAGCAAATAAGGGGCATTTTTACATATGCTTTGCAATGCAACGCCAGGCACTTTGATTAGCAAACCATGCTAATTAAAAGCGCCTGCATGTCACGTGTATCAGCATCCCTGCATGTCCCTGTCGCAGGGCACTAAGGTGCCCTGCTCCTAGATGAGCAGGAACTGCCTGGGGAGAGCCCAAAGAGCCAGGCAGGAGCCCAGGTGCAGGTTGCCATGGCAACTGGATAAGGCAGAAATTAATCAGCACCTCTATGTGGTCAGCTTGCAGGAAGGGGCAAGGCCTTGGGCCCATATAAACCCCAGGCTGAAACTAAGGGAGGTTCTCTGCTGGTGGCTAAGGAGGAAGGAGACCTCTTAGAATGAGA